>NW_026886370.1:0-76536 GCF_032173495.1 Musca vetustissima
ATATGTGCATCATATTTTGCAAAATGTTGTTGAAAAGAAAACTTTTTATGAATACGTTGGAGGTGGGGCTGGCGTCGGCAAAAGCCGTTTAATTAAAGCCATATACCAGTCTATTACTCATAGGCTCAATAATATACCTGGTAGTAATCCCGATTTACCAAAAGTTTTGCTGACGGCACCAACCGGAAAAGCTGCATTCGGAATTGGAGGATCTACTTTGCATGCTCTTTTCTCCCTTCCAATCAATCAATTTTCGGGCGAATTGCGGCCACTGAGCAGCGACAGTGTGAACTCCATACTTGCAAAATTGATTAATGTGAATGTGATCATTATTGATGAAATATCAATGGTCGGATCAAGAATGCTAGGCTATCTTGATGCACGCCTGAAACAGATATTTAAGAATACAAATCCATTTGGTGGTATTTCAATAATTGCCTTCGGTGATTTAAAACAACTTCCACCCGTTGGCGATCGATGGATTTTTAGTTCTAACTCTTCAAACCCTTATGGGCTTATTGTAGGTTCCCAGTTATGGGATCTTTTCAATTTTTATGAATTGACAGAAATAATGCGTCAAAGGGAAGATTTAAGTTTTGCATTAGCACTTAATAGAATGTCCAACGGTGAAATGACAAATGAAGACATTGATATTTTCAAATCAAGAATTGTACAGAGTATAAATGAAGTTCCACCAGATGCTATTCATTTGTTCATGTCCAACGATGAAGCCGAACATTATAATACACTAAAACTAAATCAATTGCCTACCGAAGCATTTACTTCTAAAGCATACGACATTGTCAAAAGCAACACTTTGCAACCTGAACAAAGAGCAAATATACTCAACAATATCAAAAAGCTGAAAACATCTGAAACACAAGGTCTTCCTTTAGAACTTCGATTGAAGCAATCAGCTAAATATATGATAACCATCAATATCAACACAGCGGATGGTTTGGTTAATGGCGCTACTGGAGTTTTAATGGATATTGATTTTGAAAGAGGAACCTCAAACCCAAGAACTCTTTGGTTAATGTTTTCAGACGAAAATGTCGGAAGAGATGCACGTAGACGAAATCCCCATTCAAGAGAATCGCTTTGGACTCCTATTGAAATGTGTATTAGATCATTTCAATTCAAAAGAAATGATCAAATCTGCATTGATCGTCGCCAGTTCCCATTGGTTGTTGCAGAGGGTATCACAATTCACAAGAGTCAAGGCGCTACATACGAGAAAGTTGGAGTACACACTCGCAAAAATATGTCCAGAGCAGCTCTTTATGTCGCCTGCAGTAGAGCAACAAATGCATCAGGTTTGTACATCATTGGAACATTTAATCCTCCCAAACCTTTCCAGAATGGTGACCCAGTCAAATTAGAATTACAGAAGTTATCCAATACAAAAAGATTAAAATTGCAATATGATTTCCTAACTTCTAATGAAATCGGAATTAAAATTTTTTACCAAAATATTCAGAGTTTTCGAGCTCATAAAGACGATATTATTTCTGATTTCGCAATTATGAACAGCAATTTTATTTGTCTAGTTGAGACATGGACTTTACCCGAAGAAACATGTTGTATCCCGGGATTTGCAGAAATAAGTAGAATTGACTGTGTTGAAGAAGGCCTATGTAGGGATAGAAATAAAAGGGGGATTCTAATTTTTTCACGATCAGAAATAGCAAAAGACGTTAGAATCCTAATAAAAGAAGACCATACGCAAGGATCTAAAACAATGCAGTGTATTGCTATAAAGTATAAAGATATATGTTTAGTGGTCGTTTATAGGAATCCATCTTTTTCGGAAACTTCTTTTCGGCAAATTTTATGTGACACTATTGATGGACTTATACAACAATCTAATAACAAAATGTTGATCGTTGGAGACTTTAACATATGTAGACGAACCTCTCGGAATTTAGCGGAGGTAATGCTTACTGGAAAGGGGCTAATACCGCTTTTAAATAAAGATTGTAGTACAACTAAGCATGGAACTCACATAGATTGGGCATTTACTAATATAATGTCTGATCGGAGTATTTGCAAAAGTTATTGTACCATACATAGCCATCATGATGGAATAGTTGTAGGACTTTAACACTAACCATACGGAGAAAATTAACATTCTATATATATGAACTTAAGTAAGTTTATTATATAAATTATCTACATAAAGATAATATATTATATAAATTATGTATATATATATATAGATGTATACATATATTTTAATATAATTAAATTATAATGTTTACAACTTATATCATTCAAATAATTATCCATAGCATCGTATATATTTTTATGCTTGATCATAAATTAATGAATATGCGAACTGTGGCACTTTCCGATATGATTCAATATATTGAAATGCATTTCAATAATAATGGATTATGTTAATTGGGCCATTTTATATAAACTAAAATGGTATTCCAAAGTTAACATATTCTACTCCCCTTAGGAATAAGCCTTGACGTGGCGGGGGAGCTGAGTACTTTCAAAACTGAAAGGAAACTAATTATTCCATTATATTTTAAAAGAAAAGAGGGTAAGAAAGCTTCAGCCCTACTCCCCCTAGGAATAAGCCGTGACGTGGCGGGGGAGCTGAGTACTTTCACAACTGAAAGGAAACCAATTATTCCATTAGAAGAAATGACCGTATAAAAGTTAAGCCCTAATCCCACATAGATCCTATACAACGGTAGTTTAGTAAATAGGCGGACCAATAATTAAAAAAAAATATTGTCTAGGCCCACATAACGTTCCCTCCAACCTTCTTTATTGTATGTTGTATATTTTTTTGTGCCTTTGTTACATTTATTATACCAAAACATTCGACGCAGTGTATTCTAGCTTTATTGGAAATAACAGTCAGTATAACTATGGTGGAGGGTATCCAAAGTTCGGCCCGGCCGAACTTAACGCTTTTTCACTTGTTTGTACTGAATTTGTGTTTCTTAATTTAATGTCAGATTTATGTGCTGACAATTCGCGTTTTCAATTTGTTTTTTGTTGTTCCAACATATAATTTTCCGCAACCGCCTTTCTCGTTACCACCACATTCTATCTCGTATATCACATCATGTTTGTCCATTTTTGGAATTTAGCTTTTTACTTTACTATATAATGATTTTGTTGTCTTATATGAGCTATGTGCTATTGTATATGACATATGTATGTATATCCACCTAAAAATTAATTTAAAAATATCTACAAAATCTAAACAACGATAAATCAAATGATATAAAAATCACACAAGTCTGTGTAAATTACAGCGACAACAAAACAAGATATTGAGGAAAATTACTTGTTTTTGGTTCGAAGAAATAATATCATATTTATTTTTTTAATTTTATACAGAAATTTCAGAAAAAAATTGGGAGTTTTCTTCTATTTTACCCGAAATTTACAAAAAAAATTGACATATAAATAAATTTTGGGGTTCTATAAATAAAAATATATCTTGAAATAAAACTATATTATAAAACTATAAATTCACTAGTCCACATTGCATTGATGCGTCCAAAAACTAGTAAAATGCGAATAATTTCCAAAAAGTCCATATGCCTTTAATACCGTAGACAGATGACAGCCTTAATTTGCATTAAAAAGTTCTTAATTTGAATTAATAGATATTGGCATTTGTTTTCAATATTTTTTGGGATTACGTCTTTATGTTCTTAATTTGAATTAATAGATATTGACATTTGTTTTCAATATTTTTTGGGATTACGTCTTTATGAAATTGATACATTGCAGAAAGGAAGAAAATCAGCCAAAACGATAGTAAAACAGCTCACAATATGAATAATTGTTGAATTTTCCTTTATTTATAAATTTTATTTTCATAAACCTAAACAAATTTGACAACAATCAATTTATTTTCTACAGCATTGCCATATTGAAATTGCTTAATTCAGTATAAATTCAGTTTGATTTTGTGCATTAAAAACACATAAAAATGAGGATAATGTACAAATTAATTTGAATTAAGGCTGTTAATGCAAATTAAGGCTGTCGTCTGTCTAGGCTATAACGCGCATTCGATTTCGAAATTGGGTACATCTTCCTTTCGGCTGAAGTTTTTAAAGTTAATTTTTGGAAATTCGTGATTGCGCATTGAAACATTCAAAAAAAAAACACTCAAAATCGAGCTTCAAAATGTCAGCATCGTTTAAAGTTAGATGCAGTTAAATTTCCCGTATTCGTCATTGTGTATGCTTCTACTTTTACTTTAGGACGGCTTAAGGTAAGGCCACATTAGGCAAATATTTGACGAAAACTGTCAAATATTTATTTGCCATAATGTGGCCGCAAATTATTGTCAATGGCAAACACAAAAACAGTTGATTTTGGGGAAACAAAATTATTTGACAGCAAGCTAAAATTTGAGCAATATTAGGTTTGTCCGGTAACTTACTGAGTAAAAATTACTCAGTAACTTATGTTGAGAGAATTTGTTCTCTCATGTGAAAATATTGAAGAAAGTTATCGAAAACATTTAGTAAAATTCAGTAAGAAATCACATTTATGTGTTACGATTAAAAGTTGTTAAGAAATTTTGGTATTTTGGTACAACTAATTTTGGTACAAATAATTATCTGATGGAGACTAATATTTGTACATCGTACCAAATTGAGTCCGGAGTGTCGTGTGTTAAGTTTTGTTGAAATCGGTTTAAATTTAGACATAGCTCCCACACATATTTTCGTCCGATTTTGTGTAAATGGTGCATTAAAGCCCCTATATTTCTTTCGATTTGCACGAAATTTTGCATACAGTTTCGACCGATTTTATGTAAATCTTGCACTAAAGGCATTAAATATTTCTCCGATAGCGATAGAACTTTGCACAGGGTACTTTTTCACGCAGTGTGAAACAAAAATACCTAATTATATCTGATTAGTTAAAAAAATGAAGAAAAGCCTTAATATATTGAATTTGGCCGATATATCTCATTTTCAATATCAAACATCCCAGAAGTAACAGTAATATAAGTTCAGAATTTCTATCTTCAATATAGCGAGCTTTAGTTTTTCACAGGAGTGTAGTTACGTCTGTTTGCATTAATAAAAACATACTATTGCAGTTACGTCCGTTTGAATTTATTTAATTAGATCGCTGTTTTTGACGTTAGAAGTCTAAATTTTTGCGTGAACATGTAGTTTGATTAGAAGAACAATAATAAAAAAAATTCAATTTCAAATTCGTCTGTAGTTAACAGCCAGTTTTTGTAAAATTCAAAACGAAACAATTCGAACGAATTACTACCAAACCTTTATTTATGTAAAAAAATGTTTCTTGATTCAAAACAAAAATAAATGACATATTTTTCAAAACCAAGAAGTTTGGTCGTAGGTCACTCGAATTCGTTCGTTTAGAATTTTACAAAAAGAGGCTGTAAGTCCGTTTGCATTTATGATGACGATATACCCTCACTGGGATATACAAATGCTTAAAGAATTGCCGAAAATTGCCGAGATTTTTTAATTTATATGTAATAACTATGATTATATAGCGAATTTAAGATAAAAAATATATGTAGATATGACTATATTCATCAATACTTCATACAAACACTGATAATTATATCGACGCCTCCGAGCCATAGTATGCTAAGTCTTTACGTTTTTAGATACTACGCACAGTGCGAAAAAATACCGATCTACCGCGCAGAAAATAAAAAAATGAAGTTGAAGGAAACTTTAAAACATTAATGCCGTTTTAAATTATAGTGTTGAGAGTACTTAAGTCCGTATAAAATAATCCGAATTAATAAGTTAGAACGGAATAACGGTACATTTAAAATAGAATTTTTTTCCAATGTTAAAAATGGTATTTTTAGCTATAAAATTGCGATGGTCGTGTGAATTCTGTGAATATATTATTATAAAATTTTGTCCATTTTTGATATATAGTATTGGTATTTAATTAAATGGTATAGTTATATAACCCATAAGTTATTTTAATTTAGGTGTTTCGGGCTAAATATATGTAAGGTCCGTTTTTTTAATTCCTTCAATTAAAATAGGGGTTTAGTATGGAGTGCAGTCGAGTTCAGCGTTGATTTTTGTTTTATTTTTCTTGTGTGTCTGTCTAGAACATAATATTAATTTTTTTCCTGCGACTCTCGGATTTATGGCAATTTTTTGAAAAAATGCCAATTTGGTGTAGGAAGCTTTTTTTAAGGTTTTGTCCAAAAAAAATAAAAATTTGTGAATTTTTTTGATATAATTCATCAAGTATGACTTGGAATAGATCACAGCATAGCAGATAAGAAAAAACAAGTTCAAAATGTCCATCCTAAGGTTCCAAAGTACTGGGTGGGTGTGAGTATGAAAATGAGGGTATTTAAGTAAGCTGCTCCAAACGTTGATTTTAAACTCATGCACTGAATATACATTTATTCCAAATGTCTTTCTAAATAAAAATTGAAATTACAACGAAATCGGTTGTAAGAGTCTTCTGAAATACCGCAGGTAAGGGGTCCACTTTATGAACCCTGAAAAATATCATTGGTGTAACATTCATATATAAACGGTTTTACCTACATTTATGGTTTTCGCTATAAGCACATAACACCAAAAGTAATGAATGATTACAAAAAAATTTCGTCACTAACACCAAACATCAACTTATACGAATACGGCCTGTCTACCTTACATGCAAGGATTCGATGTTTAGAATGTATATTGCACATTTCATACCGACTGGTTTTGAAAAAGTGGGAAATTAATAGCGCCGAATAGCGCCACTTTTCGAAGAAAGGAAGGCACGTATCATTAATGATTTGAATGAAGAAATGCACATTATTGTTGACACACCTAAGTCAGTATCCATGCAGCATGTGCAGCTTTGTCCATAAGAATGTTGTCTGAAGAAGCAATGGAATCCAGAAATAAGGGCTTTCGGAACCACAGGGAACTGTACACCAGAAAAATTAGTCGTGAGGAAACAACGAGGGATCTTTTCTTTATCTTTCTGATCCATAAATATCAAGTTTGTCTCGTAGTACATCTCTTAACCATCGATATAGTGAGCCACTATCTGAAGAAGTTCTTAAACTACTGGAGGATCCAATGCTACCAACTAATTCAGATCAAAACTCGGATTCTTAATGTGATCAGTATTTAATAAGTAACGCCTAAATTTTGTAAATATATATATAGTTTAATGTTTTAGTTTCAAAAAACATTTGAACATTTGTTTACAATATTTTTTAGGATTACATCTTTTTGAAATTGATATATGTACAAAATTTGACAACAATCAATTTATATTAAAATCAAGTTAATTTGAATTAAGGCTGTTAATGCAAATTAAGGCTGTCGTCTGTCTAGGCTATTAGATATGTAATATTAACAATAATAAAGATATATATAATAACAATAGTGTTTGCCTTAACCCACTTTTTACCCTCCAAATGTTTCGGAATTTTTAAAGAAGCTCCCATTTTAGGAGTACTATTAGTTATAACGAAAAATGTTGCTTATTATAAAATGTTTCAAATGCTTCTAAATAGTAATTTTCACCTAAAAATTTAAGTTTTTTCTAAATAAAAAAAAATCGGCGCTTAATGGGTTAATAAAAAAGACAAATGCCAAATTTTTTCATAAAATAATTAAAATTGTCCATCTAAATCTATTTTTATCCAAAATATCGATAAACATACAGTAAAACATCTACTTTTATTTTCTGCGCGCTAGATCTGCATTTTTTCCCACTGTTTTACGGTCCTTAATTTAGATTCTCTGCAATTTTGGTAATCATCGGCCAATCCAAACCAAAGTTATAAACAAAAATGTACTTAGCATGGCATGTAAGATTTAAGAAACTTCCATACCATAATGTGGTAAGGACACTTAGCATATTTCGGCTTGGAACTTTTTGAATTATTTCGAATGCTAAGTTGCATATTACAGCACGGACTTTTTTATGACGTGTTCGCTATGTATACTTGGCATTGTCGTTATTTTATTTTTAGTGTTTCTAAGTTCACTTAGCATGATTTTCCCCGAACTTCAAAAAGTAGTTTGTGTGTAGTCGACTTATAAAGAACGAAAATTTTCACATTTTTACAAATGATATGAGTTCGATTGCGCGGAAAAAGCTGAAATTGGCACAAAATATGTCAAAAGGTAATAGTTATTTATATTTAGTTTTATATTATGTTATTAATCTGATTTTGCTTCTAAAAAGGAGAAGTAATAACTACAGAGACCATGCTAAGTAACAAAGAGGAAAATAACGGTAAGCAATTTAAGAAGACATTAGTTCTCGCGTTTATAAAATATTATATCTTTGTGCATATGTTTGCAACAGGCACAAGAAAACGAGATAGACCCATAGTTCCTTTTGAGAATATTGTTACGAATATAACTTTAGATTTAAGTTAATTTAGATGAATTCCGTTAATTTAAGAATTTGAATTGTAACGTAAATTTCTACTACTGCATAGAATTTTCTACATCCTTCCATTTCCTCTTTCATTTTCTATTTAGTTATTGACGTACAATTCTTGTTAAAGGTCATCATTGATGATCGCTTAATTCCTCTTTCTTTGTTACTCCCTCGCCTGTATATGTGTTGTTGTTATTGTTCACTCAATGTAATTCCTCTTTCTTTGTTACTCCCTCGCCTGTATATGTGTTGTTGTTATTGTTCACTCAATGTAAGTTTGTATGTGTTTGTTGCATTGGTAGATTGTTCGTAATCTAGGTGTTACCAGATCGTCTAGAAACTTCTGTAGCGACAGGCAAGGCTCATATAAATAGGGGAAAGGGCAAGGCAGTTAGTCAGTTGTGAATCAGATCGCGAATTGAAATCGTCAAGTAAAGTGCAAAGTAAAGTTGTGACAATAAAATCATTGTAATATTCGTAATCAGAAAGAACCCGCGTTTTATTTAGTACGAACTGTATTGGGAAATAAAACAACGTCTACACGGGATTAAGTAAAATCCAAGAACGTAACAATTGGTGTCGGAAGTGAGATTACGATAATACTACGATGAAGTTTAAGGATCTACGAGTGGAAGAATTGAAGAAAGAGCTCAAATAATTGGAATTGTCCTCTACTGGCAACAAGGCTGAACTACAGAAACGTCTGTTGGATGAGTTCGAGCGCCGTGGTATGAACATCGATACATATGAGTTTGACAGTAAGGATGAAGTGGATTTATCGGAAATGGGCGAATCCAACGGTGGGGAAGTCTCGTCAGTAGCTGCCAGAGGTGACGATTTAAGAGAAATGCTGGCTAAAATGTTTGAGGAAAATTCCAGAAGGAGCAAGAGAATTCCAGAAGGTTAGAAGAAAGCACGAGAGGAATGTTCGAAGAGAATTCCAGAAAGTTAGATGAACTCAAGGCAGAGAATTGTAGAATGTTTGACGAAAATTCGAGAATAATGAACGAGAAACTCGAGAACATTACAAAAGTTATTGGAAGGAGAGTGGAAACCGTGGAGGTCCAAATTAAAGAGTTGGATAAGAAAGTGCAGTCGGTTGACGAGAAGATTCTATCTGTGGATGAGAAATTTCTGGCCCACGACCACAGGTTTACGAATCTGGAGAAGGAAATGTCGGAGCTGGAAATCAAAGGTGGTCCGGTGCGAGTTCCTGATAGCACACTAAAAATCAAACCTCCTGTATTCGACGGCTCTACGTCATTCAATGTTTTCAAGTTACAGTTCGAGACAGTGGCTTCTAGAAATTCGTGGAACGACAGCGACAAAGCGGTTGCACTACTTCTGGCATTGAAGGGCAGTGCGGCTGATGTTATACAGAGTATTCCTGTCGCTTCTAGGAACAACTATGAAGATGTTATTGCTGCACTGGAACGTAAGTACGGTGGCGAACATAAACAAAACATCTACCTTATGGAACTAAGGGAAAGAGTACAGAGGGCAAACGAGACGTTACAAGACTTTGCAGCGGAGGTTGAACGTTTGGTGCTAATGACGTATCCAGGAGAGAATCACCCATTGCTGGACCGTATGAAAATCGAAACCTTTGTGAATGGCATACGTGACCCTGAGATTAAATGTGCTACATATGCGTCACCAAAAGCGTCATTTGCCGAAACCGTGTCGTTTGCCCTTGCCCAAGAGACGGCAAGAATAATTGTTAAGCCCCAGACCCACAAGATTCGCCAACTGGAGACCGAATGTTGCGAACCCAAATCTCTCGTTAACCCGATCAAGGACGCCATGAGGCAGGTAATAGAAGAAACAAAGTTAGTAGGGATGACTAAGCCCAGGATTAGATGCTACAACTGCGATAAAGCAGGTCATATTGCGCGCGAATGCAGAGCTAAGCGCAAACGATCCAGGTCATCGTCACCACCTCCAACGAAAGATGGTAGAAGAATGGCTCAACAGTCCACCAATGAGTCACCGTTAAACTCAATCGAGCCAGTCCAGCGGGGCATGAACTGGCTCCCATCGACGATGGCCCCACAATCTCCATAGCAATAGTACAACAGAAAAGTCACAACCTAACAACAACTGGGTACATCAATGGTGATAAGCGAGTTCCGACGTTAGATACTGCCGCATCAAAGTCCATCTGGTAAAGGGAAAAATAACGCAACTTAATGGAGTCAGACTGCGCACAGCAACGGGGGAGCCCGCGGCAGTACACGGCAGTAAATCGGAGAATTACCAGTTTATAGTTGCCGATATCGTAGACGAAGTGATAATAGGCACAGATTTTATGATTGCCTTTGGTATCAATCTGGATATGAAAGAGCGTGTGATGACCTGGTCTAACGTCGAAATTCCGTTAAACGTGGGCTACGATGAAAGTACACCCATTAGACGTCTGACTACGGACCATCCAGAGATAATACCGCCCTGTGCCGAAGCAATAATATGGGTACCAATGAATGGAGATTGTGGAGCCGAGAAGTTGTGGGTGGAAAGCAACAAGGACGGATTCCTGTTAGAGTTTTGAACCTGTCAAACAAGCAAGAGCAAATTTGCCAATTTTCCGAAAAGCCAGCCGCCATGGAGAAGAAGCACCTCGACGGCTACATAAAAGAGTGGAAACACCAATTATCACCTTCCGAGAGGAACAAGGCTAGGCAGCTATTATGGAAATATGCCTCTACCTTTGCGTTGACAAAAAAACACCAAGAACATCAGTGGTGAAGCATGAAATCCATACAGCAGACGCGAGACCCATTAAACAGCCTCCAAGAAGTGTTCCCCTGGCAAAAAGAGACGAGGTCCAGAAGCTGATAAGTGAAATGGAAAAGAGTGGTGTAATAGAACCATCGTCAAGTCCATGGTGCTCCCAGTGGTCTTGGTCAAGAAGAAAGACGGAAGCACCCGATTTTGTGTGGACTACCGAAAGTTGAATGATGTCACCAAGAAAGACAGCTATCCGCTCCCAAGAATCGACGACACATTGGACACATTAGCCGGGACGTCATGGTTCTCCACCCTCGACCTGCAGAGTGGGTACTGGCAAGTAGAGATCGCCGAGAAAGATAAACTTAAAGGATGTTCTACAGCAGCTTTCGTCTTCAGGCCTCAAGTTAAACCCAAAGAAGTGCAGTCTCTTCCAACGAGAGGTGAAGTTCCTGGCGCACCACGTGACGCCGGAGGGCATATCGACGGATAAGGAGAAAATCCAAGCCGTCAGAGATTGGCCGCAGCCCCGAAATCTCCATGAGCTGCGAAGCTTTCTTGGTCTCTGCACCTACTACCGTCGATTTGTCCCAAATTTTGCCAACATCGCCGCCTGTCTACACCGCTTGACGCAAAAAGGCCAGAGGTTTCAGTGGGGCAACGACCAAGAAGAGGCATTCAGAAAGCTCAAAGACATGCTATGTAGAGCCCCCATTTTGGCATACCCTATACCTGGTGGCAAGTTTGCTCTGGACACAGACGCAAGTGCGTGCGGCATCGGTGGCGTCCTTTCCCAGGAAATCGACGGACAGGAAAAAGTCATCGGGTACTACAGCCGGACATTGTCGAAACCTGAGAGGATTTACTGTGTGACGAGGAGAGAGCTGCTTTCTGTCCTTGAGAGCGTTAAACACTACCACAAATACCTATATGGCCAGCATTTCCTGCTGAGGACCGACCACGCTGCTCTCCAATGGTTGCTACAGTTTAAGAATCCGGAAGGTCAACTAGCCCGTTGGATCGAGAGGCTCCAGAGTTATGACTTCAGAATCGAGAACAGAAAAGGCGGAAAACACGGTAATGCTGATGCCCTGTCTCGTCGCCCATGCAAGGTAGAATGCAGGCATTGCTCAAAGGCTGAGTGTAAAGAGAATATCGTTGATGTCCGACTATTGCAGTTTGAGTCGGGTGTAGATTGGTCGACGGAACAACGAGGGGATCCCATTCTGGGCAAAATAATTTCGGCCATAGAAACGGGCAAGCGACCTAGTCGCAAAGAAATTACCTCCGAAAGCCCTCTTTTAAAATCCTATTGAGCCCAGTGGGACAGTCTACTTATAATAGATGGTTGTTTATATCGCAAATGGGAAAGTGAGGACGGTAAATCTCACCGGAACTTGATCGTCCTCCCAGACTCCAAAAAAAGAGATGTCTTGTCGGAGTTTCACGATGGGCCAAGTGGAGGACATCTTGGCATAGCAAAAACCGCTGAAAAGGTAAAGCAGATATTCTACTGGGTCGGCTGTCAAAAATCCATTGCCGACTGGATCGCCAATTGTGAAAGGTGCATAAGAGCTAAAGGTCCAACACGGAAGAGTCGAGGCTACATGCAGCAGTATAATTCAGGAGCCCCTTTTGAAAGAATCGCAATGGATGTAGCTGGACCGTTCCCAATAAGTGACTCTGGTATGTCTTAGTGGTCATGGATTACTTCAGCAAATGGCCAGAGGTTTATGCTATCCCAAATCAAGAAGCCAGGACAATTGTGGATGTGTTCAGCAAAAATTGGATTTGTCGCTATGGTGTTCCATCGGAGGTTCATTCCGATCAAGGTAGGAATTTTGAATCAGCGATCTTCAAGGAAATGTGTGACTCCTACGGAATCAAGAAAACCAGAACGACGCCCCTACATCCACAATCAGATGGCATGGTGGAAAGATTCAATCGCACCCTGGAAGAACATCTACGGAAAGTGGTGGACAGTGGCCAACGAGACTGGGATGAGCATATTCCAAAGTTTTTACTTGCTTGTAGATCGGCCATTCATGAAGACAGTCAAAACTCTTTCAGTAAAGTCCACGATGCAGTTCGCCATTGAATAAAAATGGTTAGCAACCGCATGAAGGCAAGGTACAATCGAGCGGCAAATACCGATGGGTTTCAAGAAGGGCAACTGGTACTATTGTTCAATCCACAACGGAAAAAAGGACTATGCCCCAAATTGCAAACACACTGGGAAGGACGCTACAAGATTGTCACGAAAATAAATGACGTCGTTTATCGCATCCAGAGGAGCGACAGTCCCAGGTCGAAGATGAAAGTTGTACATTTGGAGCGGCTGACCCCCTACGGAACGGGAACTGTGCCTATTCGGGACGAACAGGCTTAAGCGGGGGGCAATGTTACGAATATAACTTTAGATTTAAGTTAATTTAGATGAATTCCGTTAATTTATGAATTGAATTGTAACGTAAATTTCTACTACGCAGTTTATTCGAATAACTTCACAACAACTACTGCATAGATTTTTCTACATCCTTCCATTTCCTCTTTCATTTTCTATTTTGTTATTGACGTACAATTCTTGTTAAAGGTCATCATTGATGATCGCTTAATTCCTCTTTCTTTGTTACTCCCTCGCCTGTATATGTGTTGTTGTTATTGTTCACTCAATGTAATTCCTCTTTCTTTGTTACTCCCTCGCCTGTATGTGTTGTTATTGTTCACTCAATGTAAGTTTGTATGTGTTTGTTGCATTGGTAGATTGTTCGTAATCTAGGTGTTACCAGATCGTCTAGAAACTTCTGTAGCGACAGGCAAGGCTCATATAAATAGGGGAAAGGGCAAGGCAGTTAGTCAGTTGTGTATCAGATCGCGAATTGAAATCGTCAATTAAAGTAAAGTGCAAAGTAAAGTTGTGTCAATAAAATCATTGTAATATTCGTAATCAGAAAGAACCCGCGTTTTATTTAGTACGAACTGTATTGGGAAATAGAACAACGTCTACACGGGATTAAGTAAAATCCAAGAACGTAACAATATGCATAGAATCACTTTCTGAGTCGATTTATGCATGTCTGTCCGTCCATCAAAATGAAATTTCGGTGCCGGTTCCTTAATGGTCTTCGGAGAATTTTATAGCGACGGAATGCCTGATTTGGCATTTCCTAGTTGCCAGATGAATTCAATGGAATACGTTCAAATCTTTGAAGACAAATTATTGCCATTTTGGGAAAGCAGCAACGATGAAGGACTCGTTTTTCAGCAGGACAACGCGCCATTTCATAAAAGTCGCCATACTTTAGAATGGTTAAAATAAAAAAATATTTAAAGTATGAACTGGTCCGCATGTTCTTCCGACCAGAATGTGATCGAGAACATTGGGGGAATCTTAACTCGTTGTGTCTATGCAGAAAACCGCCAATACCAGATTGTTTTTAACCTCAAAGAAGTAATAATCGATAAATGAGAGTATGATGGATAGAATTTTTGATCTTATTGAAAATAAGGGAGGCCCCACCCATTATTGATTAATGTTATGTTATTTTATTTAAGGTTTTAATAATAATTATATATAATTTTGTAAATGTTATACAACATCAATAAATTTAAGATAGCAGAATTAGGCGAAACCACACTTAGACGACTAATCAGAGTAGAAAGGTCCGTAACAAAACATGCTAAGTCGACTTAGCCGACTTCTTACGAAATGTTTGTCCATGCTAATGTATTCTATGTCGTTTTTAGCTATAATCTGCTAGAAAATGTTAAATTTACCAAAGTTATAAACCAGTAAAACACTCAATGTTCTATCTCACACCACTCTGAAAAACTCACTTTTCAGACTTAGCATACTATTTTTCGGAGGCGTCAATATAATTAATTATAATCTACAAATTGAACATACCTATAATATCCGCAAGATCTCCTTCATTGTTTGTATATTTATTTCTTTCCTTTCGAATAACACCATCATTCTGAACAACTTCATGCTTATTAATAATATCGTTAGCGTTATTAAAATCAACATCAACCGCAGCCAGGGCGCTCGCTAGTGGTGAAGTATTATATTTTGTTTGTTTTGTTGACATTATATTGCGCCTTATTCGACATTCTTCAGACAGGAGTAAAGTAACTCTTAGTAGGTTTCCATTTCCTTCTCCGACAGCGATTACACGAGGGTGATGTGAGGCAAGCATTGGGGCAAATGCCACAACTTCTGTATCTAAGCTTTCAACTAATAGGAAGTAATCTTCTACAGATATATCCCTATAATTTATCGAAATTATTCACATTGCTTTATGAAAGTTATATTCATTACTAACCTTAGAGGAGTACGAGACCCATCTGAGAACTCTAGGTCAATATCCAGAAGACCTTCCTGATACTGTGCTGTCAATTTATGAGTAACTGCAGTTTCAGCAATATATCCATTTTCAATAGTATTATCTGGTGTTATAGTTAACTGTAGTCCTGATACAACTCGGACAGAAAGTTTTATAAGGCTTACTTTATCGCTTCCAACGCGAATCTCTTTTGTTCCAATTACGCGTCCTGTTATTGGTGATAATACCTGAAACCAGAATTTAATTTATTCAAATATTGTGAACACTTTATTAGACTTTAATGTTTACCTGTACATCAGTACGACCCATAGACTTTCCTTGTAGTATTCTACCCTTTAGACTTGCTATTTTGGGGTCAGCTACCCGCAACAAGGGCTGTACTAAATCAGTAACTCGCAAACCTGTCCGACGCGATATAAAATAGCTTATGCGACCAGAATTCTAAAAATGGAAGACAAATTAAAATAAATATTATTTTGGTTATAATCTGTAAAACATAATGAACGGAGAGATCAAACTAGACTATATCCAAATAAAGCCTTTAATTATTTCAAGATATTGTAAATGTTTGACCAGTTTTTATCATTATAAGAATGTTAGTTTCTATTTACAAGAGTGCACAAGTTGAACAAAAAAGTCATTCCCGAATTACACATTGGAATTGAATCAAATCGCAATGTTATGGCTCAATTTTAATGGTTGGGTTATAAAAAATATATCAACTAATGCTTTACAGTTAATTTAAACCCCTGGTTCTGTTTGCATTGTTTCCTACAGCGCTTTGAGTTCAGCTGTGGAACAGTTTATAGGATCTTTATACACACTTACTAGCAGCATACCAAAGTAAATAAATACGACCGACCTCGAATTCGGATAAACGAACGGCGGTTTATCGGTTAATTGAAACTAAAAATTTTAAACTAGTATTTCGGATAAATTTTCAAACACTTTACTTCGCTTAAAAGAAAATCCGGTTAATTTAAAATCAGTATAAGAGAAATACTTTTTTGTTCCAAAAACACAAATATACATGAAACGAACAGCGTTTAAGAGAAAAATATAATTTTTGTAAGGGCGACGAAATCATTAACTACGAAAAAAAAGAAGTTCTTACTCAATTCATTTTATAATATGATTTATAAATTTCGCGATTTTTCAGATATTGATTGAAAACTTCGTTAAGCGCAACAAGTTTTGCTTATCAGATCTTTTAATGAAAATCCTGCTTAAGAGAAAAAAAAACTTCTGAAATTAGGCTTAACCGAATTCGACTGTATACGCAACAAGTAGTTGTGTTTATTTAACATTTTTTCAGCACATAACTAAAAACGCGAAAAAGAAATGAAAGTTTATTTCTTTCCAAAATCCAGTAGGGAATACCACGAAATATTTGTTTGGGTGGCGTAGGGGATGATAGATACCAAGCAACGGCTCTGATTGGCTTTAACATGGCGAAGTCCAGGCTTATCTTGGTCCCTCTTTCATTTCAATTGTGGACACTGACCTATGTGGGAGCTATTTTCATCACCCCATGAAATAGTGAGCTAATATGTGCCGCGAGTTCACACATAAGAACTATAAAAAATGGGTTGAGGCGTCGGGTTAGTTGCCCACTGTCGGAAAACCCAACCTACTATGAAAAAATTAAGAAAAATAAAACCAAACCCCCCTAATGTTGACGACCCCCGCAAACGTATAAAGGACCACGATCTGCGAATCTGCACTTGGAATGTGCGCACGTTGTACAGAACAGGCGCAGTGTTCGCGTTGGCGGATGTACTCAAGAAGTACAAAGCCGACATTATTGCCTTACAGGAAATGCGATGGAAAGGGACAGGTGTAAGTAAATCAGACGATTACGCCCTGTATTATAGCTGCCGTGAAACGAGACATGAATTTGGCTGCGGATTTATGGTTAACAGGAGAATAAAAGACCTCGTCTCCAGATTCACTCCAGTAGATGAGTGAATTGCTATAATCCGTATAAAAGCGAAGTTCTTCTACATCAGTCTCATTTGCGCCCATGCTCCGACCGAAGATAAAGATGAACAGACCAAAGACATATTTTGCGAGAGCCTAGAAACAGCATATGGCCCTGGCCATGACTTTAAAATTCTGCTAGGAGATTTTAATGCAAAAATCGGAAGGGAAATATCTTTGGCCCCACCGTCGGAAAATTTAGCATTCATGAAGAAACATCCGACAACGGCATGAAATTGATTGACTTCGCGGCAGCAGAAACATGATAGTTAGCAGCACCAGATCCAAGCATCTCGATATACACAAGGCCACCTGGATCTCTCCTGATCAAGCAACGAGAAATCAAATTGATCATGTTGTGATAGGACCATTACCTTGTGGCAGCCAAGATACGCATCCGTCTTAATGTATCAGCAAAGGTGCGATCTAACACAACATGGAAACTCGACGTCGAAAAGCTACAAACACAACAGGTAGCCGAGGCCTACTCCGCTCTTCTTACCCATCTGCTTAAAGAAAGCACTTATTTTCCCGATAATAGTATAGAAGCACAATGGCAAAGAATTGCCCACTCCCTACAAACTGCAGCAAAAGCAACACTTGGGTACCAAAAACCACCACCAAGAAACCAATGGTACGATCAGGAGTGTCGTAATGCTACTGATGTAAAAAAGCGTAGCGTATAGGGCAACCCTGCAGACAGTAGCAACACGTAACGTGATGGAGAATTATCGGTAGAAAACGAGAATTTGGCTAGATGAATGCATGCTCAATGATTGGAACCTCAGCATCCTGTGTCCCGTGCACATAAAATAAGACAAGACGATGTGTGCCAACGATAGAGGAATAAGTCTCCTTCACATCGCATATAAAGTGCTATCCAGTGTGCTGCGTGAACGATTGAAGCCAATGGTTAATGACATCATCGGATTCTTATGTGGCTTCAGACCTGGCAAATCCACCATTGACCAGATTTTCACTCTGCGCCAAATCCTGGAGAATACCCACGAAAAACACATCGACACATACCACCTATTTGTCGACTATAATGCCGCATTTGACAGCCCTATTCGTTCAGAGGTGTTTAAAGCCATGTCTACGTTCGGCATTTCTGCAAAAATAATACGGCTATGCAGGATAATTTTAAGTGGCACAAGATCAGCAGTTAAAGTAGGAAAGGACCTATCGGAGCTCTTTAATACCGAGCGAGGATTCAGACAAGGTGACAGTTTGTCGTGTGATCTTTTTAACATTCTGCTGAAAAAGGTCATACGAGACGCAAAAGTGAACAGAACAGAACTCTGTACACTAAACAACACATGTTACTCGCCTACGCCGATGACATCGATATAATGGGTCGAACATTGCGAACGGTAACAGCCACCTTTGAACAAATTGAAAAGGAGTCAGCCAAAGTGGGTCTGGCAGTAAACGGCGAGAAGACCAAGCTGATGGTATCAACGCGCAAGGCGTCCAGTAGACTCGGACCAACTGTGGAACTTGAGAACTACAGCTTCGAGGTAGTTAAAGACTTTATATACCTTGGTACCGCCATAAATAAAACGAATGACATCAGTTTTGAAATTCTGAGAAGGATTGTGATGGCAAACATATGCTACTATGGTCTAAGTAAGCAGTTTAGAAACAAGGCCACCTCCCGCCAGACCAAACTCACACTTTACAAGACGCTGATACTACCCGTGCTATTATATGGATTAGAAGCATGGGTACTTGCGCAAGCAGATGAGGCAGATCTTGGGGTGTTTGAAAGAAAAATTCTCCGGAAGATCTACGGGCCGATCTGCGTCGAATGAAGCACGAGCTTTACAATTTATACGCGGACATCGACATAGTCAGTCGTATTGAGCTGCAGCGACTACGGTGGCTAGGCCATGTTGTGCGGATGAATGAGAATGCCCCAGCTCAAAGGGCATATAAAAACGAGCCTACTGATGGTTCCCGTAGAAGGGGAAGGCCACGAATTAAATGGAAAGACCAAGTAGAAAACAACATCTTGGAACGCACAGTGGAAAAAAATGCAATGCAAGTAGATGTTTTACTGCATGTTTATCGATATTTTGGATAAGAATAGATGTATATGGACAATTTTAATTATTTTATGAAAAATTTTGGCACTTTTTTAATATTAACCCACTAAGCGCCGATTTTTTTTAGAAAAAAACTTAAATTTTTAGGTGAAAATTACTATTTTGAAGCTTTTTAAACATTTTTAATAAGCAACATTTTTCGTTATAACTAATATTACTCATAAAATGGGAGCTTCTTTTAAAAATTCCGATACATTTGGAGGGTAAAAAGTGGTTTAAGGGCAAACACTATTGTTATTATATGTATCTTTATAATTCTTAATATAATATATCTAAAGCATTAAACTATATATATTTTATAAAATTTAGGCGTTACTTATTAAATACTAATCACATTCAGAATCCGAGTTTTGATCTGTATTAGTTGGTAGCATTGGATCCTCCAGTAGTTTAAGGACTTCTTCAAATAGTGGCTCACTATATCGATGGTTAAGAGATGTACTACCAGACAAACTTGACATTTTTGGATCAGAAGAAAATAGCAACCTATTGAAAAGATCCCTCATTGTTTCCTCACGACGAATTTTTCTGGTGTTCCCTGTAGTTCCGAAATTCCTTATTTCTGGATTCTATGGCTTCCTCAGACAACATTCCTATGGACAAAGCCGCACATTTAATTATATCAGCTCCATTCACTAATATTTGTGTATGCTTGAAGGCATATAGAACCAAGGATATAATTCCACGAAAAGAATAAATGTTTCCTCAGTAAGTTTTTTAAATGACTCTGCGATAATAGCATATCCACAGAACATGGTTGAAAGGATGATACTAAAATTTTTAATTAATTTTTCATCAACACCAGTTATCGACGATGCTAAGCCAGGTTGGCTAAAAAAACTCCTAGCAGTATTGCCATCGTTTGTTGTTCCGGATACTGACTTAGATGTGTCAACAATAATGTGCATTTCTTCCTTCAAATCATTAATGATACGTGCCTTCCTTTCTTCGAAAAGTGGCCGATCGGAGCTATAAATTTTCCACTTTTTCAAAACCAGTCGGTATGAAATGTGCAATATACATTATAAACATCGAATACTTGCATGTAAGGTAGACAGGCCGTATTCGAATAAATTGATGTTTGATGTTAATTACGAAATTTTGGTGTAATCATTCATTACTTTTGGTGTTGCACCGCAAATTCCACATGATTGGGTAGATGATTCCGATATTGCACTCAATAACTTGCCGTCGATTATTGTTAAATGGAAGATGTGATCCACCTCTATGTCTGGATCGTCTATTTTTGTATTTAGAATATTTCCGATTTGTTTGTTTGTTAGAAAGACATTTGGAATAAATGTATATTCAGTGCATGAACATAAAATCACTGTTTGATCAATTTTATCAACAAAATTCACAAATTTTAATTTTATTTGAACAAAACCTTAAAAAGCTTCCTACACCAAATTGGTATTTTTTTTTTAAAAAATTGCCATAAATCGGAGAGTCACAGGAAGTCGCAGGTAAAAATTTAGTATGATGTTTTAGACAGGCACACGAAAAAAATAAAACAAAAATCAACGCTGAACTCGTCTGCACTCCATACGAAACCCCTATTTTAATTGAAGGAATTTAAAAAAAAACGGACCTTACATATATTTAGCCCGAAACATCTAAATTAAAATAACTTATGGATTATATAACTATTCCATTTAATTAAAATACCAATCCTATATATCAAAAATGGACAAAATTCTATGATAATATATTCACAGAATGCACACGACCATCGCAATTTTATAGCTAAAAAATACCATTTTTAACATTGGAAAAAATATCTATTTTAAATGTACCGTTATTTCGTTCTAACTTATCAATTCGGATTATTTTATACGGACATAAGTACACTCAACACTCTACTTTAAACCCGCATTAATGTTTTAAAGTTTTGTTCAAGTTATTTTTTTTTTATTTTCTGCGCGCTAGCCCGGTAATTTTTCCCACTGTGGAACGTGTCTTCCAAATTGGTGGATTTGCGCACAAGACCGACGCGCTTGGAAATCTTTTTTAAGCACGGCGTATGGAACAACCGTTCGGTAATAAACCATTTTGAATTTATTTGACATAGTATTCTAAACAATACACACACATACACAAAGTATGTATTTTGATTTGTTGGAACCCATGGTATAATAATAGAAGGTAACAGCAAGTGTTGTTGTACAAAAAACGATACAACAACCACATGGAAATTTGTTGTTGTAAGTTCTACTAGTGTCAACTCATTTGACAGAAAAATGTAAACAAACGAACAAATTATCATCAAATTATTTTTATTTTGAAAATGAAATATTTTCGAATCCTCAGAATAAAAATTGAAAATCATGAATGAAAATCTTTCAAATTTATATTTCTATGGCTTCCACATCTTTCCTATAATTGAGCCATTGCCACATATATGTGTAACACATATGAAAATGCAGGGAATAGCGAGTTATTCCTTGAAGAAAGATTTGCTTCCTGAAACTTCCCAGCAGGCAGATTGAGTAAATTGAATACGGGAGCACATTGAATAAAGAACAATTTCAAATTGTATGCGTTCCCAATTTTCCTGTTGGGTGATTTTTAAAAACATAATTTGTCAAATTCATATTGACACTAGTATTACGATGGAATCAAATCAGCTGGGATTTGCTGTTACCTTTTATAATTGTACCATGGTTGGAACCAAGGTGTATTTAATAAGGTGTAAGTGACAATCATATGGTTTCAAACTTTTTTCTTTTTTGTTTGTAAAGTAAATTGTCAAAAACATTTTCAATAACATTTCGATTTCAAAAATGGTCTTTAAATTTAGGCTTTTTTATAATAAAAATTCAAGAAAACTTCATTCATAGAGGCGGACGGAAAGGAAACCTAAGATTAAATCCGTTATAACCACGTTCGTCGATTGGTCCACATATTTTATGTTATGTGAGGAAATTTGTCCATAAATCCCAGCTACTCATAAAATCGAGGAGATTGTGTTAGCTTATATTGGAATCGGCCCCTTGGTGCTTGTCACAATCCTCGGCGGAGGTTAAATACGCCTATGGAAAGATTTTAAACGGTCAACACAATTTCCATGATTTAGTCTTTGGCCGGGGGATTTATGTCCCTTCAATTTTCTTTAAGAAGGCAAAATTTGAAGCCACTCCATAGAAAAAATAGATTGTAATTCACAATACAAACAACATCACAAGGAGCCATGGGCTGCAGGTGGGAAACTTAAAATTTATCGCGACCAGGTCTTAAACTTTATTTTTCACTGACCTAAAACCGCTAATACCCCAAAAATACACAAATTCATAATTTATTCCTCAAAGAATAGTTCTTGACAAAAATAAATTAATAATTGTTTTTGTTTATTTTTGTCAAAAACTTATTGTCAGCATGACAATTTAATTTCTATAACAACAATGTTGTTTTTGTAAAATATTTGTTGTTGTATCTGATGCATACACCTTATTAAATACACCTTGGTTGGAACCAAGGCCTATATAAGGGTCGTACCTAAATTCATGCCTGTGCGTACGAATTTATTCGCCTCAAAAGTTAAATACATGTTTTTCAATAAATGTTACACAAATACGCATTGCGTATCAAAGTATAAAGTTGAAAATTTCAACATTGACAATGCGTATTTTGGATTTTTTGTTTTTTGAAATTTCAGTCATTGAAAAATTTGTATTTCTATAAAAAGGTTCGTTCCCGTACTTTTTGATAGTAAAGCTAGATTTTCACTCTGCGCCAAATCCTGGAGAAGACCCACGAAAAACACATCGACACATACCACCTATTTGTCGACTATAATGCCGCATTTGACAGCCCTATTCGTTCAGAGGTGTTTAAAGCCATGTCTACGTTCGGCATTTCTGCAAAAATAATACGGCTATGCAGGATAATTTTAAGTGGCACAAGATCAGCAGTTAAAGTAGGAAAGGACCTATCGGAGCTCTTTAATACCGAGCGAGGATTCAGACAAGGTGACAGTTTGTCGTGTGATCTTTTTAACATTCTGCTGAAAAAGGTCATACGAGACGCAAAAGTGAACAGAACAGAACTCTGTACACTAAACAACACATGTTACTCGCCTACGCCGATGACATCGATATAATGGGTCGAACATTGCGAACGGTAACAGCCACCTTTGAACAAATTGAAAAGGAGTCTGCCAAAGTGGGTCTGGCAGTAAACGGCGAGAAGACCAAGCTGATGGTATCAACGCGCAAGGCGTCCAGTAGACTCGGACCAACTGTGGAACTTGAGAACTACAGCTTCGAGGTAGTTAAAGACTTTATATACCTTGGTACCGCCATAAATAAAACGAATGACATCAGTTTTGAAATTCTGAGAAGGATTGTGATGGCAAACATATGCTACTATGGTCTAAGTAAGCAGTTTAGAAACAAGGCCACCTCCCGCCAGACCAAACTCACACTTTACAAGACGCTGATACTACCCGTGCTATTATATGGATTAGAAGCATGGGTACTTGCGCAAGCAGATGAGGCAGATCTTGGGGTGTTTGAAAGAAAAATTCTCCGGAAGATCTACGGGCCGATCTGCGTCGAATGAAGCACGAGCTTTACAATTTATACGCGGACATCGACATAGTCAGTCGTATTGAGCTGCAGCGACTACGGTGGCTAGGCCATGTTGTGCGGATGAATGAGAATGCCCCAGCTCAAAGGGCATATAAAAACGAGCCTACTGATGGTTCCCGTAGAAGGGGAAGGCCACGAATTAAATGGAAAGACCAAGTAGAAAACAACATCTTGGAACGCACAGTGGAAAAAAATGCAATGCAAGTAGATGTTTTACTGCATGTTTATCGATATTTTGGATAAGAATAGATGTATATGGACAATTTTAATTATTTTATGAAAAATTTTGGCACTTTTTTAATATTAACCCACTAAGCGCCGATTTTTTTTTAGAAAAAAACTTAAATTTTTAGGTGAAAATTACTATTTTGAAGCTTTTTAAACATTTTTAATAAGCAACATTTTTCGTTATAACTAATATTACTCATAAAATGGGAGCTTCTTTTAAAAATTCCGATACATTTGGAGGGTAAAAAGTGGTTTAAGGGCAAACACTATTGTTATTATATGTATCTTTATAATTCTTAATATAATATATCTAAAGCATTAAACTATATATATTTTATAAAATTTAGGCGTTACTTATTAAATACTAATCACATTCAGAATCCGAGTTTTGATCTGTATTAGTTGGTAGCATTGGATCCTCCAGTAGTTTAAGGACTTCTTCAAATAGTGGCTCACTATATCGATGGTTAAGAGATGTACTACCAGACAAACTTGACATTTTTGGATCAGAAGAAAATAGCAACCTATTGAAAAGATCCCTCATTGTTTCCTCACGACGAATTTTTCTGGTGTTCCCTGTAGTTCCGAAATTCCTTATTTCTGGATTCTATGGCTTCCTCAGACAACATTCCTATGGACAAAGCCGCACATTTAATTATATCAGCTCCATTCACTAATATTTGTGTATGCTTGAAGGCATATAGAACCAAGGATATAATTCCACGAAAAGAATAAATGTTTCCTCAGTAAGTTTTTTAAATGACTCTGCGATAATAGCATATCCACAGAACATGGTTGAAAGGATGATACTAAAATTTTTAATTAATTTTTCATCAACACCAGTTATCGACGATGCTAAGCCAGGTTGGCTAAAAAAACTCCTAGCAGTATTGCCATCGTTTGTTGTTCCGGATACTGACTTAGATGTGTCAACAATAATGTGCATTTCTTCCTTCAAATCATTAATGATACGTGCCTTCCTTTCTTCGAAAAGTGGCCGATCGGAGCTATAAATTTTCCACTTTTTCAAAACCAGTCGGTATGAAATGTGCAATATACATTATAAACATCGAATACTTGCATGTAAGGTAGACAGGCCGTATTCGAATAAATTGATGTTTGATGTTAATTACGAAATTTTGGTGTAATCATTCATTACTTTTGGTGTTGCACCGCAAATTCCACATGATTGGGTAGATGATTCCGATATTGCACTCAATAACTTGCCGTCGATTATTGTTAAATGGAAGATGTGATCCACCTCTATGTCTGGATCGTCTATTTTTGTATTTAGAATATTTCCGATTTGTTTGTTTGTTAGAAAGACATTTGGAATAAATGTATATTCAGTGCATGAACATAAAATCACTGTTTGATCAATTTTATCAACAAAATTCACAAATTTTAATTTTATTTGAACAAAACCTTAAAAAGCTTCCTACACCAAATTGGTATTTTTTTTTTAAAAAATTGCCATAAATCGGAGAGTCACAGGAAGTCGCAGGTAAAAATTTAGTATGATGTTTTAGACAGGCACACGAAAAAAATAAAACAAAAATCAACGCTGAACTCGTCTGCACTCCATACGAAACCCCTATTTTAATTGAAGGAATTTAAAAAAAAACGGACCTTACATATATTTAGCCCGAAACATCTAAATTAAAATAACTTATGGATTATATAACTATTCCATTTAATTAAAATACCAATCCTATATATCAAAAATGGACAAAATTCTATGATAATATATTCACAGAATGCACACGACCATCGCAATTTTATAGCTAAAAAATACCATTTTTAACATTGGAAAAAATATCTATTTTAAATGTACCGTTATTTCGTTCTAACTTATCAATTCGGATTATTTTATACGGACATAAGTACACTCAACACTCTACTTTAAACCCGCATTAATGTTTTAAAGTTTTGTTCAAGTTATTTTTTTTTTATTTTCTGCGCGCTAGCCCGGTAATTTTTCCCACTGTGGAACGTGTCTTCCAAATTGGTGGATTTGCGCACAAGACCGACGCGCTTGGAAATCTTTTTTAAGCACGGCGTATGGAACAACCGTTCGGTAATAAACCATTTTGAATTTATTTGACATAGTATTCTAAACAATACACACACATACACAAAGTATGTATTTTGATTTGTTGGAACCCATGGTATAATAATAGAAGGTAACAGCAAGTGTTGTTGTACAAAAAACGATACAACAACCACATGGAAATTTGTTGTTGTAAGTTCTACTAGTGTCAACTCATTTGACAGAAAAATGTAAACAAACGAACAAATTATCATCAAATTATTTTTATTTTGAAAATGAAATATTTTCGAATCCTCAGAATAAAAATTGAAAATCATGAATGAAAATCTTTCAAATTTATATTTCTATGGCTTCCACATCTTTCCTATAATTGAGCCATTGCCACATATATGTGTAACACATATGAAAATGCAGGGAATAGCGAGTTATTCCTTGAAGAAAGATTTGCTTCCTGAAACTTCCCAGCAGGCAGATTGAGTAAATTGAATACGGGAGCACATTGAATAAAGAACAATTTCAAATTGTATGCGTTCCCAATTTTCCTGTTGGGTGATTTTTAAAAACATAATTTGTCAAATTCATATTGACACTAGTATTACGATGGAATCAAATCAGCTGGGATTTGCTGTTACCTTTTATAATTGTACCATGGTTGGAACCAAGGTGTATTTAATAAGGTGTAAGTGACAATCATATGGTTTCAAACTTTTTTCTTTTTTGTTTGTAAAGTAAATTGTCAAAAACATTTTCAATAACATTTCGATTTCAAAAATGGTCTTTAAATTTAGGCTTTTTTATAATAAAAATTCAAGAAAACTTCATTCATAGAGGCGGACGGAAAGGAAACCTAAGATTAAATCCGTTATAACCACGTTCGTCGATTGGTCCACATATTTTATGTTATGTGAGGAAATTTGTCCATAAATCCCAGCTACTCATAAAATCGAGGAGATTGTGTTAGCTTATATTGGAATCGGCCCCTTGGTGCTTGTCACAATCCTCGGCGGAGGTTAAATACGCCTATGGAAAGATTTTAAACGGTCAACACAATTTCCATGATTTAGTCTTTGGCCGGGGGATTTATGTCCCTTCAATTTTCTTTAAGAAGGCAAAATTTGAAGCCACTCCATAGAAAAAATAGATTGTAATTCACAATACAAACAACATCACAAGGAGCCATGGGCTGCAGGTGGGAAACTTAAAATTTATCGCGACCAGGTCTTAAACTTTATTTTTCACTGACCTAAAACCGCTAATACCCCAAAAATACACAAATTCATAATTTATTCCTCAAAGAATAGTTCTTGACAAAAATAAATTAATAATTGTTTTTGTTTATTTTTGTCAAAAACTTATTGTCAGCATGACAATTTAATTTCTATAACAACAATGTTGTTTTTGTAAAATATTTGTTGTTGTATCTGATGCATACACCTTATTAAATACACCTTGGTTGGAACCAAGGCCTATATAAGGGTCGTACCTAAATTCATGCCTGTGCGTACGAATTTATTCGCCTCAAAAGTTAAATACATGTTTTTCAATAAATGTTACACAAATACGCATTGCGTATCAAAGTATAAAGTTGAAAATTTCAACATTGACAATGCGTATTTTGGATTTTTTGTTTTTTGAAATTTCAGTCATTGAAAAATTTGTATTTCTATAAAAAGGTTCGTTCCCGTACTTTTTGATAGTAAAGCTAGTAAAAGAGCGAACTATCAAAAATTAATCTCACATACAAGAATTGCGCAAAAAGTAAAGGAACGAAAAATAGTTAAAACATAAAGAAACGTCAAAATCAAAAATGTCATCTATTAAGGACAAAAAAAAACTACAGAAACCTAATGCACACAAAAAGTTAAACGGCGTCCATTGTGTGATTTTGATAATATTAATATTTATTGTTTATTTTTTATTTGTATAATTTAGATGAAAACATTATCGAATATTTGGAAGTGGAGTTTCCGACGGCTCCAAGTCCGGAAAGCCTTACTTGGCTGGACGCTCCCATAATGTTAATGTTTAGGCGCTCATCATCATTTCAATTTCAGTCATTGAAAAATTTGTATTTCTATAAAAAGGTTCGTTCCCGTACTTTTTGATAGTAAAGCTAGTAAAAGAGCGAACTATCAAAAATTACTCTCACATACTAGAATTGCGCAAAAAGTAAAGGAACGAAAAATAGTTAAAACATAAAGAAACGTCAAAATCAAAAATTTCTTCTATTAAGGACAAAAAAAACTACAGAAACCTAAGGCACACAAAGAAACAAAAAGTTAAACGGCGTCCATTGTGTGATTTTGATAATATTAATATTTATTGTTTATTTTTTATTTGTATAATTTAGATGAAAACATTATCGAATATTTGGAAGTGGAGTTTCCGACGGCTCCAAGTCCGGAAAGCCTTACTTGGCTGGACGCTCCCATAATGTTAATGTCTAGGCGCTCCACTCGGATCATTTTGAAATGATTACCGTAAGTAGCCCTCCTTGTGCTGACTACAGTGATATACATTTCATGTGGGGAAATACATACTTCCCGAGACATTGGCCTTGAAATTTCGGAGCATATTTTGTTTAAAACAACCTTTTCACATATGGACAAGCGCATACATGGCTATACAATCCAAATTCTTTTTTTTAAATTGTATATACATTATTATGATATATTCTTCATCTAGTTTTAAAGCACAAACCATAACCATTAAAATGATACTCATATTACCTTGCTGGAAATAGTCAAACGGCTGTTTAAAACAACATACTCTCCGAACTTTCAAGGACCATATCTCGGGAAGTATGCATTTCTATATATCACTGTAATCAGTTCACCGAGGACTACTTACTGTAAAAATGTCAAAGCGATCCAAGTAGATCCCCTGAACTTGACATAAGCCCAAGATATTTTGGGCCAATGTACACACATTGGTTAGTACGATTAACCAATAGAACTTGATGATGCACGTTCCCAACCCAGGTCTTCTTTCTATAGTATCTTCATCTGAATCTTCTGCCAGCCATTCATCTTCGCTATCCTCCAAAAGAGAATAAAAAATCTGTTTGTCCATTTTTTTAATTTCTTATTTGTTTTTTTTTTTCAAGCAAATGTGGTGCGTCTGTGCGTGTGTCCCTTTTGTTGAAGCGCTAACTTTCATGTGCTTTATTTCGGACTGTATATCTCTGGCAATCAAATGTCAAATTCATATTTTACTACATTTACTATTTCGTTCTAGGCCAAATTGGTCTTGCAGAAAATAGGAGAAGAGAACGCCATTTTGGTTTTAACTCTCTTAAATTTAATTTCAAATTGTCCTACTTTTCGGCGTAAGGGAACGCTTTTCTAGCAAAAATTGCAAAACTAGTACAATATAGTACTATATTGCAGGTTTGGGAACACAGCTAAAGTAAACATTTTCCGATCAATTCATGGTATAATAATAGAAGGTAACAGCAAGTGTTGTTGTACAAAAAACGATACAACAACCACATGGAAATTTGTTTTTGTAAGTTCTACTAGTGTCAACTCATTTGACAGAAAAATGTAAACAAACGAACAAATTATCATCAAATTATTTTTATTTTGAAAATGAAATATTTTCGAATCCTCAGAATAAAAATTGAAAATCATGAATGAAAATCTTTCAAATTTATATTTCTATGGCTTCCACATCTTTCCTATAATTGAGCCATTGCCATATATATGTGTAACACATATGAAAATGCTGGGAATAGCGAGCTATTCCTTGAATAAAGATTTGCTTCCTCAAACTTTCCCAGCAGGCAGATTGAGTAAATTGGATACAGGAGCACATTTAATAAAGAACAATTTCAAATTGTATGCGTTCCCAATTTTCCTGTTGGGTGATTTTTAAAAACATAATTTGTCAAATTCATATTGACACTAGTATTACGTTGGAATCAAATCAGCTGGGATTTGCTGTTACCTTTTATAATTGTACCATGCGATCAATTTAAAAATGTTTTCATTTATTTTCTCCGTTTTCAATTGGCACATATTCAAATAAAGTCCTTGCGTATTTGGGTAATACGAACGTCTAACAAACTCTATAAAGGTGAGAAGGTGAGTATTTTGTACGGAGCACAAAACATTAGGTACGTCCGTCCATATGGACGTACAGTGAGCACAGCTGAGTATTAAGTTTGCTGTCAAATCATATTTTGAAACCTATACATACATACAAAATTATGTTAGACGTCAAAACGAAAATATTAATATTTTGCCAACATTCAATTCAATCTTAATTTATATCGTCTTTGTGAAGCAGATTTGGACTATTTCAAGATTTTAACACTAGAAAGCCGAAGGCAGTCATTTTGACCGCTTTCCAATTTCAAGTACAAAAGCAACTGTGCATTTAATGACACTTTTTTTTTAAATTTGATGATTTTTTTTATAATAAGCGTAATTCTATGAGTTACAAAAAGTCACAAAATTTTAAAAAAAGTGTCATTAAATGCACAGTTGCTTTTGTACTTGAAATTGGAAAGCGGTCAAAATGACTGCCTTCGGCGTTCTAGTGTTAAAGAACATTTTCATGTGAATTATCTTAATAAATTATGTTGTGTTTTTTATTTAAAGGCGAAATAATTAGTTTTCGACTTGGAAACAATTAACGTTAAACTTAAGTTTTCTCTATAAATTCGCTTACTGGCCGACCTTATATAGGCCTTGAGACGTCGCGCCTTGGTCTATTTACCATTTCTCGCTGTCCAATGCCGATGTCTCTGCCACCTTCAACATCGTCATCGCTTCTTCTCACAAATGAATTCGCATAATGTTCCTTTAATTTGAAGTTTGAACATTTTTGCTTCTCTTGTCCATTTCAGAGTTTGCTAATTTTCCGACGAATGCCTTTTGATTATTTGTTTCTTCCTCTCACTTTGGCTTTGGATTCATGCAATTTCACGTATAATTCCCAGTGCTCATTGACTATAGGTCGTCCTTTTTCTCGTCTAACTTATCTATTTGGAGAATGGGTGCTCTTTTCTGTCCTTTCCTCTTTTTTTCGTCCGGTCCCACGCCACTCACACTCGCCCCAACCAACCGCGTGGGCGACCTCCCTATATCGAATGGAGAGCGAAACCCCATTGTCCGGACTATGGAGGGATTAGTAAATGGTTGGATGACCGGCTACATATTTTATCAGCCGGCAAAGACTAATATAAATATAGACATATATATATATAGTATAATACAGAATGACTCAAATATTTCAAAAACTCTGCCAGATACGCAAAAGTAATTTTATTTTTTATTTATTATTTATTTTCAAAGACTTGTTACCAGGCTATCTAGCCCATTTTGTTTGGTACAAGCAATCTACACAACATTGATTCTTATGACAAATAATATAATAATTAAAATTAAACCTAAAAATTAAAATTAATATCCCAATTACGCAAATAAAAACATATATATGCTTCACGAAAAGTAAACCTGATTCGTACTACTATAATAGCGTCCTCTCTTAAGAACACTCATTATCAGTTAATTAAAACCGATAAAAGTATATATATTTACGAAATGACAACATACAAAACATGTTATTATCTTATACAACACTTACAGTTATGTAAATATTAAAAATTATAATATGTACTAAAGAGTTAAATAATGATTCAGAAGTTTTTTTTATAACTTTTAGTACATAACGAAAAAGACTTTAATGAAGATGGTAAACAATTATAAAGACGCGCAACTCTGACATGAAATGCTTGACTTAAGTAGGAGGATAGGCGTGGAATTATGATCTGTGGCTTTCTAACAGATCTTCCAAAACTGAATAATTTGCACACAAATTCAGGTTTCATACATTTTTGTGTTCTATAAAAATGTAACAGCAATCTAATATTAATATAAGTGAAAAAAGAACACCCTAAAAACTGGATAATATACCCGGACAAGTGTTGTCGACCTTTAACAGAATATATGAACCGTACAACACTATTCAACACCCCACGTAACTTTCTCATGACAATACCTACTGTCCCAGAGTATACTTCTATGCAATACAAAATCACTGGCATAATAATAGCATAGACAACTTTAGTTTTAATATGTAATGGAAGTGATAAATTTAGATTGTAAAGCTTTCGCAGACTAAGATAAACCTTTGAAATAATTGAATTTATGTGAGCGGAAAAAGACAGTTTGTCATCCAGAACTACACCAAGGCAATTCAAGTTGTTCACAACCTCAACCTACAATGAGATTGTAATAAAATCATTTTTAAAATTTCCAAATAGCATGGATTTAGTTTTACTGGTATTTATGGTGAGATTCTTACAAGACACCCATGTAGTAATTTTATCACAAGAAGAATTAACACCGCTTTGTTGAACATTAAGTACATCTAACTCGCCTGTGAACAGAATTTGGACATCATCAGCAAACGCAAACGGACAACAGTTAGTACTCTCAATAGCATAAAACAGGTCATTAAGAAACATAACAAAAAGAAGAGGGCCCAGGGCGGATCCCTGTGGTACCCCACTTCTGACATGAAGAATATTTGACGTATTTCCCTTACAAGACACATATTGACTCCTACCAGTCATGAGTATATTAAATTACACGCAGACGAAGAAAATCTAAACATATAAAACAATTTTTCAACCAAAATTGTATGGTCTATTCGCTCAAACGCTTTTTCGAGATCTAAAGAAAGTAGGACACAACATTTATTATCGACACTACATTTTCTGATTTCATCAGGTAAACCAATAAGTGCAGAAGTTGTGTTACGATTAGGTCGAAATCCCGACTGACTATCATTTAAAAGGGATTTTTCCTCTACATATTCTTTTGATAATATTGGCATGATGGATATTGGTCTATAGCTGTTAGGACAGCCTACATCTTTCTTCAATATTGGAATAACTTTCGCAATCTTCCATGTCATCGGAAAAACGGAAGTCATAATTGATGTGTTTATTATATGTAATAAATATTGGCTGATAAAAGGGTACAATATATGCAAAAAACGTAGGTTATATCCATCGCTACCAATAGCTTTGGATTTAACTTTATTAAATGCAAATGAAAGTTAATTTATATCAATTGATCGGAAAGAAAATCCACCATAGACATCCTGAGGTACAAATGGAACTCGGTCAGCGCTCGGAAGCTGATGAGATATGAAATCGTCGTTAAGATTGTCAACATTGAGGTCTATGGGGATATTTTTGGAATTTGTAACACCATGCTTATTTAATAGAGACCAAATTTCGGAGGGTGTTTTACCATCAAACAGCTTGCCATCAATTTCTCTTTTTATTCTTCGGTAAACACTTTTGGCTTTATTGCGGCACTTGCAATAAACCCTCCAATTGTTTGAACTTTTGTCGTTCAAGTAGGCTTTATAAGCTAGATCTCGCATGGATATTCTGTACTTAATTTCATGGAATTTATAAATATCTAGTTTTTTTGAAAAAACACAAAGACGCCTTTTGAGAGGAACAGTGGAATGAGCTATATCAATGCTACTGTATAAAATAGCTAACTGTTCATCAATATTGGATGTAGCGTAAATTTCTGAAATACTACAATACTCAAGCGCTGCTAAAAGTTGTATATTATCAATAGCATCATAGTCGTAATACTCATAATATGGGTGGGTTATGGGACAAGGAAAGTTCAATGACAAAAAATAAACGAATGATGCGAAATTCCAACACAATCAAATTGATAGGAAACCTGTACAAACTCAGGATTAGACACTAAGAAAAAGTCAATTAAAGACGATGGCGAATGTGCAACATCGAAGTGTGTTGGTAACATATTATGAACAATCGACAAACATACATTGGAGCAAAAATTTCGAACATATGCAGATTTTCTCAAATCGAACAAGTTTAAATTGAAATCCCCCATGATGATAACGTTAGGGTATTGTACAACTATGTGCGCAATTTGTTGCTGAAAACAATCAATGTTACCCTTTGGTAAATATACAACACCGACTAACAATTTTACTTCGTTGATTACCAACTCCACAAATAAACACTCAGCAGTACCATAGGAATCCCCGGTATAAACCACTTTATGTTTAATCCCGCTCGCAATATATAGAGCGACCCCGCCCCCTCTGGAATACGTGGTTTCAGCCACGTCTCACGTACACCCACAACGTCTAACATCCTGCCATCTAAAATATTTCTAACTTCCTCCATCTTCATTGATTTATATATGTTGAAGCTCTGGCAATTAAAATGACCTATATTAATATTGTTTTTTAAATTACCTAATTGGGATTTTAAATATGAGTTATCATGAGATATGCGATGAGAATTTGAAACAATCATTACACAGTAAATTTATAATTAACAATAATGTCAGGGAAAAAATAAAATGAAATAGGACAAAATTAGATAAATATATGTATTATAGCAACGGTAAATAAACTAGATTTTTACTACTACTGCAGCAATCTGCTACAAATGATTAAAATCAGCATCATGTAACTATAAACGTTCTTCACTGTCTAGTAGCTCGGCGCATTGGTCAATATCTAGCCTTTTTGTAGTCTCAGCTAGATCAACAATAACAGCTTTAGGCCTATCCGCATTTATAAGTTAAAATCTTTTTATTTTTTTAGCCCTCAAGAGCTTTTTACATACAAAAAGAAGTTTGGATTCAGTTTGATTCAAATGATTATTAAGATAAACTCTGCTGTGCACAGGACTGTCAACAACATTATCAAGAAATATTGGGCCCCTTTTATGGTAATTTGCCATAAGGCAGTCTCTGGTGTAGACGGTGTTAAATTTCACAATTACTGACATTCCGCCAGAGAAATAGCAGCAATGCTGAATGTCTTGCGGCCCCAATTCAATACTACACAGGGACGCTATTTTTACTACAGAATCTCTTAGATCTTTTATTCCGTTCGGCAAACCATTTATTATGACATCCTCACGGACTAACATTATTACTTCATCCATTTTTTCAGTAATAGCCTGCAAGTGCCTATTCAATTCAAGCTTGAAACTTTCATACTGTTTCTCCATCGATGTTCTAAATTCAGAGAAACTGCTATTAAGATTCTCATATGCAGATGTTCTGCTTGTATTAGACACACTAGCAGTATCATTCGTGGATTCTTTCTTCATGCATTCGGAGCAGTTGTATTTAAATTGTTTGTTTTTGTATAAAAACGAATGTTGTTCCTTTGTAATCTTGAGACATTTAATGTGAAAGAATTTATCGCATAAGCAGCAACCAATACTAGATTGGTTAGAAGTAACAGGAGCATCACATTTGGGACAGATGTAGATTTGTTTCTTTGGAGGCATTTTTATTTTCCTTGTTTTTATTATCAATCCTGGTTTACGTTTCTCATATATATATATATATAAACAGGTGGCAACGTTGGAACTTTTTTTTTTTTTTTTTTTGTTTCGTTATTATATTTTTTTGTGTAAGCAGAATTCATAAAATGCAAATAAAAGGTTTCAACATTTATTCTCCAAACGACAGCTGATGTAAATGCGAAAATTAGCAACTGGATTAAAATCATTTAATAAACATCATCAAAATATTAATTGCGGTATAGTTGTAAGCTACAACAGATCAACGATTGTTTCTGTGATTACTGCACGCAGCGTTCTCGATGTTTTCAAATAAAAGTACGCACGATAAGGAATTTATGAAAATCTCCATTAAATGATATTAAGAACACTTTAGACTTCTTAAATTATCATTGTTGATTACTTCAAAGGCTTTCGAAAAGCACTTATTAAATTTAATTTATTTAATTTTACAGATATGCCTGATAGTCCAGGCATCAGTCAGTGATAAGCAACTATATATTTTGTTAAATATTTCATACAAAGTTCGCATTGGACTACTAGCTTCATAATATGATCTTACGAGCGGTAAATTTATTAGGATAAAGTTACGGGTAGTACGGGATAGAATATTGAAATTTATTTCACTTAATAAATTAAAGGAATCTATTAAGCAAATCTATTAACATTAAGCGACTTTTATATGGGGGAGCCTTCTTCTCTTTTAAATTTCAATAAAATTCCCAGTGTTCGGTAAATTCTGCCGATAGCCGATTTGTGTTTGTTCCTTAATTTATTGAAAATAAAAGTATAACAGCCCTACCTAAAATTCAGGTCATCCAGAAGGCGAATTCCTACAAAAATACAACCTTACGTTATTGTTGTGGCGAAAATGTCTTTTAGAATATTTCGTTTATTTTATATATTTTTTCAACGCGAAATTGAAATTAGTAACCCGCACTGATTTTTTGTTAACCATTTATTTATTTTTCACACTATTTGATACAATTTTCTTGCATTTTTACACATTTGTTTTTGAAATTGAAAAATTATTTTACATACTTTTGATAGCCAAATACGTTTTTTATGACGTTATACAGTCATCAATTACTGTGTAAACGACAGGTAAAATCTGCGGTAAAACTTCTAAATGATGACAAATTTAAATATGATTGCTTAGTTCTTAACTATTTAGTAATCGAAGTTTATGGGTTCTTCCATTGGAAAAGAAAATAATGATTCACCATAATGTTTGCTTAGAAGAAATCAAAAATATGTCAGCAATTCTCAAAACACCTAATAGTTGGGTAATTCGTCGAAAACGTACCCAACGTCTCCAAAATATTGGGTGGTACTGTTATATAAGGCTAACCTGAAACTGAGTCCATATAAATCTGTGGTGGGCATAACAAAATTGAGAGTATGTGTGGGTGAGCGTAACTGAGAATTTACCATTAAAAACGACTGACGAAAAGGGAAAAATGAGAATGCGTGTTTAATCACGGACGATCGATTAGGTTGAGTATATGCATAAGCATCCCTGATATAAACCCTGCTATGTTAGAAAAAAAAACACTTCTGCTATGTTGGGGTCATATTTTGGCCACACAAATTTTGTTGAGAGAGAGGTAGAGCATTCATAACGCTCATTTACTGTAAGATAGGCATAACTCAAAAAAAAAGATTCGTTTTAAGTTTTCAATTTACATATACATTACATAGAACAGAATAATTTCTATAGTGTCTCAATCAGAGTGTGTAAAAGATATAATATGATTTTTTTTACAAATTTTTGCAGCAAATGAGCGATATATATTAAACAAATATATATAGATGTATACACTCAGCCTGCATACCGTATGTAGTATACACCAAACTTGTCATTTGTGGGGGAGGTACCAGAGATGATGAACATATATTAGGTTGAGTAAAATGAAATCCATTAGGCCGGTCGTCGAAAATGTCGATAAAATCAGAGAAAGGACCGAAGTTTACCGGCATGATAGAAGTCGTAACCTCGCCCAGGAGCTAAAAATCGGCCATAAAACTATTTTAAACCATTTACACGAAGCTGGATTCAAAAAGAAGCTTAATGGTTGGGTGCCACAGAAACAGAAAAAAATAGGATTGATCGAATTTCCATCTGCGAAGCCTTGGCCTAACGGAATGAGATAGACCCATTTCTTAAACGGATGGTGACTCGAGATGAGAAATGGATCACATACGATAATCCTGTGCGAAAACGATCGTGGTCAAAGACACCATCGTGGCCTCAAACGGTGGCCAAACCAGGACTAACGGCCAGGAAGGTTCTGTTATGTATTTGGTGGGACTAGAAGGGGATTATTTATTATAGTTGCTTCCATATGGCCAAACGCTAAATTCAGGTCTCTACTGTTAACAACTGGACCGTTTGAAGATAGCAATTGACCAGAAACGGCCACACACATCTACAGTGACTCGGCAGAAACTTCGGGAGCTTGGTTGGGAAGTTTTAATGCATCCGCCATACAGCGATTATCATATTTTTCTTGCATTGCAAAATTTCTTTAATGATAAACCAGTGAGCGGAGCAGTATGGTCGGACGGGGCCGACCATATGATACCCGACACAACTTCCACGAAAATCGAACTTTCTGTGGTACTCCATTCTGAGTTTGGGCAATACGTCGCGATATTTGCGACTAGAGGTCAACAAATATTATTTTTACTAATATTTAGTACAGCCCTTCTAATTACTTGTCCAGATTTTCTACATCGTGGGTTGTGTTGTAATGTTCGGCTTTAAATTGCGACCTATAGATCGACCCGAAAAAAACACAAAAAAAGTTTTCGGTCCACTTCATCCCAAAATTTTTATCTGATCATCACCGAAAATTATAGGCGTTGTCCTTGACCATACCTGGATCCTCATAGAAATTTTCAAAGCGATCCGCGCTATATTTCCGCCATCTAGTGTGGTAATGACTTACTACATAATATATGAATACGTAAGCACTGTACATATTTAAGTGTAACTCCCACATCCGAGAACATACGACAATGTAATTGGTATCAATTTAAAGGTAAACCACTCCTCTTGGATATACTTCGATATACTATCAACTAGAATACAAATATCATTTTTCACACAAAAGTCGGGGTCCATTTGACCCGCTAAATCTTTATCAAAACAGGCATGCTTGTTCTTTGGCCCAATTCCCTTCTCCATGTAAAAATTCGCGAAGTTTGGGCCATAATTGAGGCCTCTGGAGCGACCAGAAAATCAGACAAAAATAAAGTTTTTGGTCCATTTCAACCCCTAAATATTAACCGATCTTTACCAAAAACAATAGGGGTCCTTATTGGCAAAATTTCGTGAAAATTGGTCCATAACTGTGGCCTGCATCGTGTTTACAAAATATAATAGACAGACGGACGGACACACATGTCTAGATCGACTCAGCTAGTCGAGATATGACGATCGGTATACTTAAAGGTGGGTCTAGGATCAATATTTCGCGGCGTTACAAACTCTTGGGGCTGCACAAAGCTGACAACATAGTAGCGTAGGGTATAAAAATTGGTATCTATGGAGGAGGAAATCGACTACTACAACATGATGACTTTTCTGGGGGAGGCACCAGATCATTTAAATTAACTATTCGCTTCATATGAAATTTCAAAATTTTGAAACTTTGTGTGATGGAAGTATCAAATCGGAAATTCCATTCGCTAGATATTGGATTTACAACATTTTGACAATATATAGTAATTGGCTTGGTAAAAGTATAACGATGTGCAAAGTTTTAATCAAATCAGAACTCAAATCGATTGATAATGTATTTACAAATTTTAAAAATTACAATTTTTGAGAAAGTTACCAAGAAGAGGTACCTGACATTCCGTTAGCTTCATAGGAAATTGTCAAATTTTGACCCTTTATGACCCAATTTACACAAGTAAGTTTGGAATTTTGCTAAAACGTAGTACCAGACTGTTCTCCAGGCCTTCATTCCAGGTTTACTTGAAATATATAATTTGAATGGGTATATATTCCGGAAAGGAATACAGGTTAATATACATCCAAAAAATAAAGATTTGATTTGTTATTAACGTCAAATGCAGTTACTCGTGAATTATTAGCTACGGCTTCTATATTATTGGAAATTAATTGTCCAGAAGATAAAAAATATTCTTCTTTTCAAAGCTAAACAATAAGCTCACCGTCATAATCATTACAAACGCATTAGTTTATATTAAGAGGTCACAAAATTTCGCTAATATGTTATTTTTTTCGACATTCCCACGCCACTCATTCCCACCCCTGCCGACCGAGGGGGCGACTCCCCTTACGTAGGGATCGCGTACACACCATGATCCGTATCATGATGGGATTTGAGTGTGGAATAGAGAAACCAGCTACAGAATCTACTTCAACAGCCAGTTTGTTATTAAGTTTTACTACTCATTTAAAAATACAATAATATTAGATTTTATTTGTTCTACGCTCAAGCAAAAATCTACATTAGAGTATACAGAGTCAATACACATTTTACTAAGAGGATTTCACATAGAGTAATGCGTGCGGTGGAAGTCTACATATAACAGTTGATAGTGTCTACTAGATCGGACAGGAACATTTATTCTGATCGAAGAAATTAGGAAATCCGAAGGTATATTACCATTTAATAGTTTTAGTACCATCATAGTATTTAACATAATACGTCTACTTTTCAATGTAGGCAAACGAATTAATTTTAACCTGCTAGTATAAGATGGCAACACAAAACTACTATTCCAATGTAATCCTCTCAGTGCAAAAAGTAAAAATTGTTTCTGCACGGATTCGATTTTATCAGAATATATTGCATATTGGGGATCCCATACAACGGAACCATATTCTAAAATAGGTCTAACAAGAGACGTAAATAGTTGTTTCGTTATATATAACATGATTGTTAAAATTTAATTTTGGATCCATTAGAATACCAAGATCAGCGAAAGAATCTACAGTTGAAGAAGAATTTCTAGAAAAACACATATGTTTACATTTATTTAAATTCAAGTTCATACAATTAGGCTGCACCATTGAAATAGGCTATTTAAATCATGCTGGAGTAAATCAGCTTGCTTTTCAGAATGATGGGTAATGAACAACTTGACATCATCTGCATACATTATCAATTTGGAATGCGATACAGAATTTGGCAAATCATTTACAAACAATAGAAACAGAATCGGGCCTAGGTGACTTCCTTGCGGAACACCTGATAGAACACTAATCGATTGACAAAACTAGTTGTGTCCTATTTTGTATGTAAGATGAAATCCAATTTAGCAAATTTATACTGAAGCCAATATGATTTAATTTATAAAGTAAAAGTTCATGGTTAACCCTATCAAAAGCTTTACTAAAGTCTGTATAAATTGTATCGGTTTGTTTACGCTGAACAAATCCCTTTATCACAGTAGAAGTAATGTGTATAAGATTGGTAATAGTTGAAATACCACTACGAAAACCATATTGATATGGACTTAACAAGGGTTGAATTTTGTGTGAAATTACAGTAGTAATTAACTTTTTTGGAATAGCACTTTTTGGAATAGCACAATTTTGGAATAGCACTTAATTTAGCAATTCCTCTATAATTCGAGATATTTGTTAGACTACCAGATTTGTGTAAGGGTATTATATAAGACTTCTTCCAACAAGTAGGAACATAACTATATCTAAGGGAATAATTAAATAATAACGTTAGAGGTAATGCTAATGTATCTGAACAATATTTTAGAATTATGCTGGATATACCACCAGGGCCTGGACATTTAATAGGTTTTAAACTACGTAGATTTTTAGAGACCTCTCGACTTTGTAAGAAGGGCATAAATATTTGATCTATCTTTGATAGTTCATAAGGATATGCATCTTTAATCTGGTAAGTAGTCTTAGAATAAGTCGTGGCAAAAAAATCTGCAAAACAATCTGCAATACAACCTTCGGGATTCTATTGTATATTTTGATCTAGCAACAGAATAGTTGGTTAGTTAGATTTTTGTGCATCAACATGATCTTAAAAGACTTCTAAGCTTTAAAAAAGTTAACCGAATTAAGTACATTTCAACAATTCATGCACTTAATAGTAATATCTTTTAATTATCTCTCATCAGTCATCAAAAGATCCAAACGAATTAGCATAGCATCAGAAAACGAAAAATTATTTGTTTTTTCGGAATGAAATCTCTTTTGGAATGGAACTTTTTTCAGAACATTTCACTTAAAAACACTACGAAATCACTTGAAAGTAAAAAAAATATATTGTTTTTTTTTTTTATAAATACATATATAAATTAATATTTTAGTTCTATTTCATTAAAAATGTTGCATTTTTAGTTATCAATAGTTATTTATCAATAAATAAAAGCACTTTTAACAAAGTGCAAAAGTATTATTCATAACGCCTAAAGCAAATGAAGCAAAGCAATATAATAAAAATCAGATTTTCAAAAACAGTTTGCATTTTAACAATGTAAAAATAAAATATATTTTTATATTGTTTTCAATTATATCAATTTGTTATAGTTTCTGTTTTGATTAGAGTAATATTGCCATATTTAAACTAAGAAAAGGGATCTAGTTTCAGTTTTCAAAATTCATCAAATATTCATCTACATAAGGGGTTTATTACTATTTTGCAACCTCGTATCCCTGTATACACTGCGTTGCATAACTATAGACGCACCTTTAATTCAATTGGTATGTAAGTTGACAAATTAAATGGACCCATTAAGTTATTGTTCACAATAAAACGATCAAAACACATATTATTCAACAAAAATAATTAAATTACACTTTATGGTTTCGCCTAATTCTGCACTTTGAAAATTACTGGTGTTGCATAACTATAGACGTACTTTAACAAAATTAGATAATTTTTTTTTTAAAACTCAAATAAAATAAAATAATTTTTACATATAATGGGTAGGGCCTCCCTTATTATGAATAAGTTCAAAAATTTTATCCATCACACTGTTGATCAAAATTTTTTAATTTTGTTAAAGTGCGTCTATAGTTATGCAACACCTGTAATTTTGAAAGTGCAGAATTAGGCGAAACCATAAGGAGTAATTTAATTATTTTTGTTGAATAATATGTGTTTTTGATCGTTTTATTGTGAACAATAACTTAATGGGTCCATTTAATTTGTCAACTACCAGATTTGTGTAAGGGTATTATATAAGACTTCTTCCCACAAGTAGGAACATAACTATATCTAAGGGAATAATTAAATAATAACGTTAGAGGTAATGCTAATGTATCTGAACAATATTTTAGAATTATGCTGGATATACCACCAGGGCCTGGACATTTAATAGGTTTTAAACTACGTAGATTTTTAGAGACCTCTCGACTTTGTAAGAAGGGCATAAATATTTGATCTATCTTTGATAGTTCATAAGGATATGCATCTTTAATCTGGTAAGTAGTCTTAGAATAAGTCGTGGCAAAAAAATTTGCAAAACAATCTGCAATACAACCTTCGGGATTCTATTGTATATTTTGATCTAGCAACAGAATAGTTGGTTAGTTAGATTTTTGTGCATCAACATGATCTTAAAAGACTTCTAAGCTTAAAATGTTAATAAAGTTAACCGAATTAAGTACATTTCAACAATTCATGCACTTAATAGTAATATCTTTTAATTATCTCTCATCAGTCATCAAAAGATCCAAACGAATTAGCATAGCATCAGAAAACGAAAAATTATTTGTTTTTTCGGAATGAAATCTCTTTTGGAATGGAACTTTTTTCAGAACATTTCACTTAAAAACACTACGAAATCACTTGAAAGTAAAAAAAATATATTGTTTTTTTTTTTTATAAATACACATATAAATTAATATTTTAGTTCTATTTCATTAAAAATGTTGCATTTTTAGTTATCAATAGTTATTTATCAATAAATAAAAGCACTTTTAACAAAGTGCAAAAGTATTATTCATAACGCCTAAAGCAAATGAAGCAAAGCAATATAATAAAAATCAGATTTTCAAAAACAGTTTGCATTTTAACAATGTAAAAATAAAATATATTTTTAAATTGTTTTCAATTATATCAATTTGTTATAGTTTCTGTTTTGATTAGAGTAATATTGCCATATTTAAACTAAGAAAAGGGATCTAGTTTCAGTTTTCAAAATTCATCAAATATTCATCTACATAAGGGGTTTATTACTATTTTGCAACCTCGTATCCCTGTATACACTGCGTTGCATAACTATAGACGCACCTTTAATTCAATTGGTATGTAAGTTGACAAATTAAATGGACCCATTAAGTTATTGTTCACAATAAAACGATCAAAAACACATATTATTCAACAAAAATAATTAAATTACACTTTATGGTTTCGCCTAATTCTGCACTTTGAAAAATTACTGGTGTTAGGGCCTCCCTTATTATGAATAAGTTCAAAAATTTTATCCATCACACTGTTGATCAAAATTTTTTAATTTTGTTAAAGTACGTCTATAGTTATGCAACACCTGTAATTTTGAAAGTGCAGAATTAGGCGAAACCATAAGGAGTAATTTAATTATTTTTGTTGAATAAAATGTGTGTCAAGTTAAATAGTAGTAGATACCTTTATTCACAAGTTGTGCAGCTCTGACGAATTTAAAACTGCCGTTATTATAGGTATCATAGTTTATATTTTTCGCAAAGTTAAGTATTCTTGAGTGTTAAATGCAATTTTAATAAATAATAAATATTAAAAACAAATTGTAGTATGCGGTCACAAACAACCAAAGAAAAATTACAAGCGATAAATTCGGGTTAGGGTTAATAAAACGCATTGTGGGCAATTAGAAAAACCCATTGCTGGCGATTATACTATTGGAGAGGTCTGAAGAATATAATGTCCCCAGAAGTTCAATATCATATATAGTGAATAAGTATGAAACCACAATACCAGTTTCGTTGACCCATCAATGAGGAAGTCCACTAAACAAAAGCCGTCGTACTGATAATTTGTCCATGCAGATGGTCAAATTACATGTTCCCAACTAGCAAAAGTCCTTCAACATAATATCGAGCTATCCATTTTATCAATACATTTTACAGCAAAATACCAAAAATATCTGGGAAAAATCACAGTTTCAATGAACCTAATACGTTGAAAAAATACCAAGTCGACCTATTTTTTAACTTCAAATAAAGAGATTACAACATATTTCCACATAGTCAATTTCTGTTGTATATGTTTTGACAACCACTGTAGGTGCAAATTTTCAAGTGTTTATATCTACTCGTTTCAAAGTTATTAATTTTTCGCCGCTAGATTAGAATTTCGCCCCCTGTGCGTCGGTGGAAAATATAATTCATTTATTATTATAACAAATTTCTTTAGGGTGATTTACTACTCGATTGAAAAACGTGCCAAAATACCGAATACTTGGAAGTACCGTTATAAAGGAGGTGAAGCAAATGTGGTATACCCATTTGTTTTTAGATTGCCAAATTTTTATTTTTTATCCGATTGAATTGAATTTTTACACTTTACATGCAACATGTGTTGTCTTTCCATGTATCAATTTGAAAATAATATTATTCTAACAATTTAAGAGATATTTGAGAAAATATTTGAAATTCCATTAAAAGTGATTTTAAAAAAGTGCAGGTAATGTGGTATAGCATAATTTTCACTTCCAATTAATATCTTATATAATTTATTATCTTTAATGAATGCGATGATTTAGCTCGAGATTTATGTCTGTTAAGATTTTTAACGGATACGTTGAGTGGAACTTTAATTTTTATTATATTTTATTATATATATCGAAACGTGAACCGAAATAACCCATTTTCGATACCAAACACCCTAGGAGTAATAACAATGTATATTTAAATTTTTATCTTAAAAATTGCGAGCTCTATCGTGATTTCAACAAATTTGAGCTATGCTGACATCCACAAATTGACATAGAATTTTATTCTGATCACGAATCTATATACTACATACTGTCTCTGATGAATATTTCGAGGTGTTGCAATCAAAATCGCGAATTTAATATAAACTCCACCTTATGGTGGGGTGTATAATTAAATACTTAATTTTTAAATAATTAAAAAAAATAGTAACTTTAGGTAATGTGGACTATGCGTTTATGACAATAGCGCCTTGAATTGTTGAAGTGCACTTGAAAAGTTTTTTTAGCACAAGAGTCAAACAATTTGTTTTTCTTAAATATAAAGATAAAAATGCACGTTTAGCTGTAATTACAATCGATGAGCTTTAATTTTTATTTATTTCTTAAGCCGAAAAATTATTTTAGATAAAAAAATTCAAAGTCGGGTAATGTGGACCAGTAAAAAAAACGGGACATTTTCATGGGGACAAATTGGAAACATGGGCCTATATTAAAAACATATCTACGAGGAGGTATTATATCCTCTTGATATGCGAAATTACAGCGTTTCGGTTAGATGATGAAGCTGGGACATTCAAAATACCTCAAATGGGGCGGTACTCTTAAATGGTGGCTATTCCAAAACATGAACCCATACATTTTTGGATTCATTGTTAACAAAGATTGCAATAAATTGAAATTTTAACAAAAATTTTAATCTACAACCTACCTTTTAACTTACTGGCCCACATTACCCACCAAGTTATTTTTATTCACAGTTTTGATTTTTTTTAAATATAATTCAATAAAATTTTTATAGACAAATATATAATGTTTGACCAGGAATATATTTAGACAAGAAATCTTAGAAATTTAGTTTGGCGTTCCAACGGTAAAAACAATAACTGAATTGTTGAAGTGTACTTTCAACTGAATTCGCTCAAATTTGGTATATTGAGTTCGTATTGGGTAGCAAATCTTTCCACTGAAAATTATAAATATGGGTCCATATTTTCGGATAGCCCCCATATAAGGGTACCCCCCAATTTTCGGTATTTTGAGGTTCTTGAGCGCGTTTTTCAACTGAATTCGCTCAAAATTGGTATATTGAGTTCGTATTGGGTAGCAAATCTTTCCACTGAAAATTATAAATATGGGTCCATATTTTCGGATAGCCCCCATATAAGGGTACCCCCAATTTTGAGGTATTTTGGGGGGTTTGATCGCATTTTTCTACCGAATTCGCTGAAATTCGGTACTTTGAGTTCTTATTGGGTAGCAAATCTCTATACTAAAAATTATTAATATAGGTCAATTTTTTCGGGTAGCCCCCATATAAGGGTACCCCCCAATTTTCGGTATTTTAGGGTTCTTGAGCGCGGTTTTCAACCAAATTCGCTGAAATTTGGTACATTGGGTTCTTATGGGGTACCAAATCTCCCCACTAAAAATTATAAATATAGGTCCACTTTTTCCGGTAGCCCCCATATAAGAGTTCCCCCAATTTTCGCTATTTTGAGGTTCTTGAGCACGTTTTTCAACCGAATTCCCTGAAATTTGGTATTTTGTAGTCATATATGGTAACAAATTTCCCTACAAAAAATTATTAATATGCACCCCCTTTTTGGGGTAGTCCCCATATAACCCCCTTTTTATACCCTCCACCATAATATGGAGGGTATATTAATTTTGTTTTTCTGTTTGTAACTCATCGAAATAATCATTTCCGACCCTATAAAGTATATATATTCTTGATCAGCTTAAAATTCTATGACGATATAGCCATATCCGTCTGTCTGTTGTAATCACTCTAGCGTCTAAACGAATTGAGATAGATCGCCAAAATTTTGCATAGAGTCGTCTTTTGTCTGCAGGCAGGTCAAGTTCGAAGATGGGCTTTATCGGTCCACGTTTAGGTATAGCTCCCATATAAGGGTACCCCCAATATGGGAGCGAATACGCTGAAATTTGCTACATTGGGTTCTTATTGGGTACTAAATGGCTCCACAAAAAATTATAAATATAGGTCATCATTCTCTAGTAGCCCCCATATATCGGTACCTCCTAATATTCAGTATTTTGGGGGTTTTGATCGTATTTTTCTGCCGAACTAGCTGTAATTTAGTATTTTGAATTCTTAATAGGTAACAAATCTCTCCACAAAAACTTATTAATATAGGTCAATTTTTCGGATAGCCCCCATATAAGGGTACCCCCAAATTTTCGGTAATTTGGGTTTCTTGAGCGCGTTTTTCAACCGACTTCACTGAAATTTGCTACATTGGGTTCTTATTGGGTACTAAATGGCTCCACAAAAAATTATAAATATAGGTCATCTTTCTCTGGTAGCCCCCATATATCGGTACCTCCTAATATTCAGTATTTTGGGGGTTTTGATCGTATTTTTCCGCCGAACTAGCTGTAATTTAGTAATTTGAGTTCTTATTCGGTAGCAAATCTCTCAACAAAAAATTATAAATATAGGTCAATTTTTTCGGGTAGCCCCATATAAAAGTACCCCCAATTTTCGATATTTTGAGGTTCTTGAGCGCGTTTTTCTACCGAATTCGCTGAAATTTGGTATTTTGTAGTCGTATATGGTAACAAATCTCCCCACCAAAAATTAATAATATTCGGTTCAGATTTAGATATAGCTCCCATATATATTTTCGTCCGATTTTAAGTAAATGGTACACCAAAATCCCTATATATCTTTCGATTTGCACGAAATTTGGCATAGGGTACTGAATTGAGGGAATTGAGCGAAATCGGATGCGCTTAATATTTAGCTCCCATATATAGTTTCGTCCGATTTTATGTAAATGGTGTACCAAAGTCCCTATATATATTTCGATCTGCACAAAATTTAGCATAGCGTACTGAGTCACGCCTGGAGTTATGTGCGCCATGTTTCGTGAAAATCGGTTGAGATTTTGATGCTATATATATATAGGTAAATGGCGTACCAAACATCCAATATTATTCACACTGAGACAAAATTTTGCACAGCAAACTAGATTAGGTCCAGTTTATGAAGTTTTAATGAAATCAGTTGAGTTTTAGATATATTTCTCCCATATAAGTTTATCCGATTATATGCAAGTGGTGCAGCAAACTCCCAATATTTGTCCGATTGAGAAAAAAATTTTGCACAGCCTACTAAATTAGGTCCTGTTTGATATTTATGATGTTTTGTTGAAATCGGTTCAGATTTAGATATAGCTCCCATATATATCACACATTTAGTTTCACCCCATTCCATTTCAATGGTCCTCTAAAGATTATGTGTCTGTTCTATCTACAGGATATTGTATATATTAGCATCGCTTTTTGTATTCAAAGTGGTGAAGGGTTTCATAGAGTCGGCTCGGTCCGACTTTTGAACTTTCCTTACTGGTTTGTATTATAATAGTTAACTGACATTTCTTAGCGTGATCCACCATATTACTGTATAGCACCATATAATGGGATATTCTGACTTTGAAATTGGTGTTTTAATCATATTTTCGGTAGTTCTACCAGAGGTATTCAATATTAACCCCCCTTAACATACAGTATCATATAACATTGCCATCTAATTTACAGTATTTTCAGCATTTTAGACAAAACTTCCATCATAATATGCGTTTTCAATGTTGGTCCACATGTTTGACTGTTCATATTTAAAAAAAATCGTGATTAAAAATTGCAAAAATTTATATTTTGTTTGCTAAAAACATTCAGTCCGTTTTTGCATCATATATATATATATATATATATATATATATGGCAGGACATTTTGCACAACGATCTAAGGTTAGTATAGCCTAACATGTGTTAAGTGCAATTGGAATTGGTATATACATCCCATATACTGACTTCATGTTAATTGCGCACCAAAGAATCAACGGGTGTCTGACTGAGATTAATTGCTTTGCAGTGTACTGTAGCATACCGAATAGCCTGTGTCAAATTTGATTTAAATCGATTTACATAATTCAGTCCCATTTTACACATACGACTCTAATGAAATGCAATTTTGCATAGGTTGCCGATGATATATGTATGAATTGATTTAAGTCCGCTCACATATAGTTACAGAATTTTACATCTTTTATGATGCATCTCTTAAATATACCCAGTGGTAAATGATATAATTTAGCCGGCCTGCCTGTCATTGCCACCAATTCCGGTACACAGGTATTAATAAGATTTGTTTGTTTTTCTTTTTATACTGATAAATCATTTATGATATAACTGACGTAATAAACAACTTAATATATTTTACCTGCATCAATAAAAGGGGAATTTATTGCGCTGAAGGGTTCTACCTGTCCCAAAAGGGGTATGTTTTTAATTTTCTTAAAATTTTTGTAAACAACACCTGGTCCATGAGCAGGCAATGTACCTGTGCTGCATATATACCTGGATAGGATGATTGGATTATATTTAAGATGTGCCAATTATTATTTACATACTTAGTACTTCATAACTACTTAACAAGAAAGGTTCATAGTGCGCTTAAAAGTATTATTGTTTTAATATAAAGTGAAAAGTGTTCAATATATATTCTTATATAACCATTAGTACAATTGGAAATATTGGTAAGTGAAGTGTATTAATATAAATTACCAGAGTTACAAATCATTATTTCTAAAAGGTCATAGAAAACCAAAGTTCGAGGTTCAAGGCGGTCATAAAAATACAGTGGGACTAGATACATTTAGTGTACGAACTCATATATATATATTAAAACTTCAATATGCCCAGACTACGTAGACAATCGTCTCAACAACGTCAACGTTTAACGGCATTGAGAGTTCGTACGCATAGAGACCAAAATCCTGCGGATGGGGAAAGGAACGCTCGCATTTTAGCCACAAGAAGGCAGGATGCCGAATTTAGGGATGCCGAGCGTGAAAGAGACCGCATTGCTCGACAATCGAGGAGAAGGTCCTCCTTCAACAGAGCAGTTGAGCAGTTACGCGATATGGCTCAACATTCTCGTCGCCGATTGGATGAAAATTACCGACTTATAGAACAAGAACGCAATACGACGGAGCATTCGATCCGTCGAGAAAACGAAAGCTATAGGCAGGTGGAAAGAGAACGGGATGCCGAAGGACATCGTATACGCAGAGAAAATGAAAGCATTCGACAAACTGAAAGAGAGCGGGATGCCGAAGGACATCGTATACGCAGAGAAAATGAAAGTATTCGACAAATTGAAAGAGAGCGGGATGCCGAAGGACATCGTATGCGTAGAGAAAATGAAACTTATCGCCAAACAGAAAGAGAGCGGGATGCTGAAGAACACCGCATTCGTCGCCAGGACGTTAATTTCCAAACATCGGAACAAGAACGAAATACAGCCGAACGTTCACGTCGTCGGGAAAACGAAGACTATAGACAAGCGGAAAGAGAACGGGATGCCGAAGAACATCGTGTTCGTAGGCAGGACATAACGTATAGATTGTTCGAGCAGGAACGAAATACTGCCGAACATTCATTACGCCGGGAGGATGAAAGTTATCGACAAGCTGAACGAGAGAGGGATACTGAAGCACACCGTATTCGTCGACAGGATATTTCGTACCGCTTGTCCGAGCAAGCTAGAAATACCCGTCGCCGATTCATTCGTCGGCTTGATATTACATATAGACAGGCAGAACGTTTAAATGACTCGGAACAACATATTGTTCGAAGAACGAATCAAGTATACCGCATTTCTGAGCAGCAACGCAATACCCAACAACGTCGTGAAGCTAGACGACTTAATCGTATTCGAGCTCAGGACCAAACCCAAAGAGGAAACTCTCGCGTGAATAGTCATAGGTCAAATGCCGTTAACAGACAAATTGAAAACAGCCGTCAAGCTGCCAGACTTGCTTATATAAGGCAAAATCTTTCTCCGGAATCTAGAATAGAGAATTCAGAAAGGGATTCTGAAAGGCATCGGTCCGTACAATTTGAAGAATTTTCAGAACTAATTAAAAATGGGCCGACGGAAATTTGCATTTGCTGCGGGGGACTATGGTTTCCAAACCAAATTAAATTTATTGTTAAAGATACATTTTTAACAAAATATCCCAATCTATCCGAAGTTTTCTTCCTCTCAAATACATTCCCATCCGAAGATAATAAATACAAATTTTGTAATACGTGTCACAAAATTTCTAACGGAGGGAGAGTACCCACAATTTGTTTATCAAATGGTTTGCACTTCCCAGAGATTCCAAGACAACTTCAAGGAATGACCCCATTAGAAGAACGATTCGTGTCGCCACGAATTCCCTTTATGCGAATTGTTTCTCTAGGATACAACCGCCAATGTGCTGTAAGGGGTGCCGTTGTTAATGTACCAATTCAATTAGACAAAACAGTGAATGTACTTCCACGAAACTTTAATCAAACGGAAGTTGTTCAAGTTCATCTAAAGCGTAGGCTACAATATGAACAAAGTTTCATGACCGAAACCATACGACCAGCAAAAATTTACGAGGCAGCAAGATATCTCATAAATACAGAACTGTATACGAAACATAATATAGTTCTTTCCGCGGAATGGTTGAATAATGTTAGTTCTGCTGAAGAAATACCTTTCGTTTCCAACGTGGAAGACGCAGAGGTAGTCTCTCAATTAATAAATAATAATTTAGCACAGGATGATATTGAAGAAGTGAACCCACAAGAAACTTTATTAGATAATAATCCTGTAGAAAATATGCCATTGCAGCGTATTTCCGTGGCTCCCGGCGAAGGACAGCGGCCGTTAGATATGCTCTTGGACGAGGATTCTGAGGAACTTTCCTATCCTACAATATACTGCGGTATTAAAAGAAATTGTAGTGCTAGTATTGGAAAAATTATTAAGTCTGAGGTTCGACGTTACGACAGACGGTGTGCACGGGTTGACAAAATTTTGTATTCTTATAAAAAATTAGAGTTTTCCCGCATTAAAAGCAGCATTTCTACTTGCTTAAGGAAAAAGGTTGGAAATAGACAATTTACGGCGGCTGAGGTTTTGGATGATCAAGTTATCCACAATCTTGTTCAACATGACGACGGTTATCACATTTTGAAAGGCATACGATCTTCGCCAGCTCACTGGGAAGGAGAAAAGAGAAAAGTTTTAGCCATGATAAGACAGTTTGGACTTCCGACATTTTTTATTACGTTGTCTGCTGCCGAATCCCAGTGGCCCGAATTATTAGTAATTCTAGTGAAAATATTGGAAGGAAAAGACATTACTGAAATGGAAGCTATGTCCTACTCAACTCAAAAAAAGTATGATCTTATTCGTGCAGATCCAATAACATGTTCGAGATATTTTGATCAGAGAATTAGGCATTTGTTTAAATATTTCAAATCTGATGGCGGAATATTCCAGGAACATAATGTAATTAAATATTACTGGAGAATAGAATTTCAACAACGGGGTTCTCCTCATTTGCATGGAATATACTGGTTATATAATGCACCTCAAATAAATATTTCAGACCATACGACATTCGAGCCAGTAACAAGTTTCATTGATAGGTTTATTTCCACAGATTCGTCAACTACTGATGTGCACAATTTTATAAATGTTCAGCGTCACAACCACAGTAGATCATGCCAACGTGAAATTCGTGGACAACAATTTTGTCGTTTCCACATTCCGTATCCCCCAATGCCAAACACTGAAATACTTTTGCCGCTTTCTGAAGATATTGATTCAAATGAACTTCAGGTACACAAAGAAAATTTCGACAAAATCAATAGATTACTTAACGCCAATTTATCTAATGATGAAATAGACGAACTTCGAACGTTTGAACAATTCATATCCCACGAAAGAATTAACTTAAACAGAGACGCATATATTATGGCTATAAGATCATCAATTAAGAAGCCACAAATATTTTTAAAAAGAACATTCAAGGATAGAGCAATAAATGCATTCAATCCAAAAATTTTAGCTATGCAGAAATCGAATATGGACATTCAGTTCGTCTTGGATGCATATGCTTGCGTTGCGTACATTGTTAATTATATAAACAAATCCAATAGAGGTGTTTCAAGGCTGTTACAAGAAGCCATGGCAGAAATAAGAAATGGTAATTATTCTGTTAAGGAGAGGCTTCAGCATATCGGAAATAAGTTTATTAATGCTTCTGAAGTTTCAGCCCAAGAAGCATCCTATAACATTTTGGGCATGAATTTGTCACAATGCAGCAGCGCAGAAGTATACGTTAACACATTTCCTCCTGAAAAACGTGTACGAATAATAAAATCGAAGCAAGATTTACAAAATCTTGAAAGGGATTCGACTAATATCTTCAAAACAAATATTCTCGATCACTATATCCAACGACCGGACATTTTAGAAAATGTTTGTTTGGCATACTTCGCAGCTTATTATGTATTTTCTCGCAAGTTAAGAAAATGTCATCCTCAAGAAGAGCAAGATGATGATTATTTTGAGAATGAGGAGACAAATATGGATCACGTTGGAGCTCCCATCCGTCTAAAAAATAATTCAGGGTATGTTTATAAAAGGAAAGCGCCAGCAATTGTAAGATTTCCTTCCTTTAAAGTAAATACAAATAGGGACGATTATTTCCGATCTTTGGTTATGTTGTATTTACCATGGAGAAACGAAGTCGAAGAATTGTTAGAAAATGACAACGAAAATACCTGTATGGTTCATAAACGCACGATTGAAGAGAATCAATTGCAATTTGATTTATTTAAAGAAGGCGAACTTGACGAGATCTTGCTACAAGTACAAGATGACAATAACGCCATTATTAATGATGCAATTGATAACACAATAGCGTCTCAAATGCTTGATGACGAGTTCCGTGCATTGGCAATACCCGAGATTGATAACAATATAAATATTTTTGACGTTGAGAATAATAACGGTAGTGAATCTAACGATGACATACGATTCATAAAGTTACCTCCAATAGTAAGCGAAGAGGAGCTTCTATTAAATATCAGAACACTTAATGTTAAACAGCGTGCATATGTGCATCATATTTTGCAAAATGTTGTTGAAAAGAAAACTTTTTATGAATACGTTGGAGGTGGGGCTGGCGTCGGCAAAAGCCGTTTAATTAAAGCCATATACCAGTCTATTACTCATAGGCTCAATAATATACCTGGTAGTAATCCCGATTTACCAAAAGTTTTGCTGACGGCACCAACCGGAAAAGCTGCATTCGGAATTGGAGGATCTACTTTGCATGCTCTTTTCTCCCTTCCAATCAATCAATTTTCGGGCGAATTGCGGCCACTGAGCAGCGACAGTGTGAACTCCATACTTGCAAAATTGATTAATGTGAATGTGATCATTATTGATGAAATATCAATGGTCGGATCAAGAATGCTAGGCTATCTTGATGCACGCCTGAAACAGATATTTAAGAATACAAATCCATTTGGTGGTATTTCAATAATTGCCTTCGGTGATTTAAAACAACTTCCACCCGTTGGCGATCGATGGATTTTTAGTTCTAACTCTTCAAACCCTTATGGGCTTATTGTAGGTTCCCAGTTATGGGATCTTTTCAATTTTTATGAATTGACAGAAATAATGCGTCAAAGGGAAGATTTAAGTTTTGCATTAGCACTTAATAGAATGTCCAACGGTGAAATGACAAATGAAGACATTGATATTTTCAAATCAAGAATTGTACAGAGTATAAATGAAGTTCCACCAGATGCTATTCATTTGTTCATGTCCAACGATGAAGCCGAACATTATAATACACTAAAACTAAATCAATTGCCTACCGAAGCATTTACTTCTAAAGCATACGACATTGTCAAAAGCAACACTTTGCAACCTGAACAAAGAGCAAATATACTCAACAATATCAAAAAGCTGAAAACATCTGAAACACAAGGTCTTCCTTTAGAACTTCGATTGAAGCAATCAGCTAAATATATGATAACCATCAATATCAACACAGCGGATGGTTTGGTTAATGGCGCTACTGGAGTTTTAATGGATATTGATTTTGAAAGAGGAACCTCAAACCCAAGAACTCTTTGGTTAATGTTTTCAGACGAAAATGTCGGAAGAGATGCACGTAGACGAAATCCCCATTCAAGAGAATCGCTTTGGACTCCTATTGAAATGTGTATTAGATCATTTCAATTCAAAAGAAATGATCAAATCTGCATTGATCGTCGCCAGTTCCCATTGGTTGTTGCAGAGGGTATCACAATTCACAAGAGTCAAGGCGCTACATACGAGAAAGTTGGAGTACACACTCGCAAAAATATGTCCAGAGCAGCTCTTTATGTCGCCTGCAGTAGAGCAACAAATGCATCAGGTTTGTACATCATTGGAACATTTAATCCTCCCAAACCTTTCCAGAATGGTGACCCAGTCAAATTAGAATTACAGAAGTTATCCAATACAAAAAGATTAAAATTGCAATATGATTTCCTAACTTCTAATGAAATCGGAATTAAAATTTTTTACCAAAATATTCAGAGTTTTCGAGCTCATAAAGACGATATTATTTCTGATTTCGCAATTATGAACAGCAATTTTATTTGTCTAGTTGAGACATGGACTTTACCCGAAGAAACATGTTGTATCCCGGGATTTGCAGAAATAAGTAGAATTGACTGTGTTGAAGAAGGCCTATGTAGGGATAGAAATAAAAGGGGGATTCTAATTTTTTCACGATCAGAAATAGCAAAAGACGTTAGAATCCTAATAAAAGAAGACCATACGCAAGGATCTAAAACAATGCAGTGTATTGCTATAAAGTATAAAGATATATGTTTAGTGGTCGTTTATAGGAATCCATCTTTTTCGGAAACTTCTTTTCGGCAAATTTTATGTGACACTATTGATGGACTTATACAACAATCTAATAACAAAATGTTGATCGTTGGAGACTTTAACATATGTAGACGAACCTCTCGGAATTTAGCGGAGGTAATGCTTACTGGAAAGGGGCTAATACCGCTTTTAAATAAAGATTGTAGTACAACTAAGCATGGAACTCACATAGATTGGGCATTTACTAATATAATGTCTGATCGGAGTATTTGCAAAAGTTATTGTACCATACATAGCCATCATGATGGAATAGTTGTAGGACTTTAACACTAACCATACGGAGAAAATTAACATTCTATATATATGAACTTAAGTAAGTTTATTATATAAATTATCTACATAAAGATAATATATAATATATATATATATATATATATATAGATGTATACATATATTTTAATATAATTAAATTATAATGTTTACAACTTATATCATTCAAATAATTATCCATAGCATCGTATATATTTTTATGCTTGATCATAAATTAATGAATATGCGAACTGTGGCACTTTCCGATATGATTCAATATACTGAAATATATTGAAATGCATTTCAATAATAATGGATTATGTTAATTGGGCCATTTTATATAAACTAAAATGGTATTCCAAAGTTAACATATTCTACTCCCCTTAGGAATAAGCCTTGACGTGGCGGGGGAGCTGAGTACTTTCAAAACTGAAAGGAAACTAATTATTCCATTATATTTTAAAAGAAAAGAGGGTAAGAAAGCTTCAGCCCTACTCCCCCTAGGAATAAGCCGTGACGTGGCGGGGGAGCTGAGTACTTTCACAACTGAAAGGAAACCAATTATTCCATTAGAAGAAATGACCGTATAAAAGTTAAGCCCTAATCCCACATAGATCCTATACAACGGTAGTTTAGTAAATAGGCGGACCAATAATTAAAAAAAAATATTGTCTAGGCCCACATAACGTTCCCTCCAACCTTCTTTATTGTATGTTGTATATTTTTTTGTGCCTTTGTTACATTTATTATACCAAAACATTCGACGCAGTGTATTCTAGCTTTATTGGAAATAACAGTCAGAGACAAAAGAAACCGCTATATAAAAAATTATGGTGGTACCATGTGGCGTATAACTATGGATATTACTTATACGCAACCCATACTAATAGTTTGTGCCGTATGAGTATGGTCATTACTTATACGCAACCCCATGCAAATAGTTAGGAATTTTCTACATTTCTCATGTTTTCGAATACGTAACACCCCAATATACCTTCACATAATTTAACCAGAAACAATATAACTTCTGGAAAAATTGTTTCGTTTCGTATTGTCGTAATTTAATCGCATCGTAAGGACCATACCAAATGGATGGAAGAAGATACTCAAGTAACAGGAGACTAATAATCAATGATAAAGGACATGTCTATGAATGTTCTTGCCAAAATGGAAAATAAAATTATTACCAGGTACTTATTAAATGGGAAGCAATGGGAATTAATTTAAACAAAAAAACTGTAGCATAATTCAGGGGGCTCTAGATTAGGGAATAATTAATATTTTTTATAAAATAAATTAATTTGGAAGGGGGTAGTGAAAGAAAATGTATACAAAATTTTCAAAACTTTTTAAAAATTTAATATTAAATATTCTGCCAGACAATACCCTCATCAACTTGGTAAATCATGCATCAATTTTTTATTACACCCCCTCTGCCATTAATCCACCTCTAATCGATGCCCAAATGCCCATTATTCTAACGAATTTTTAATTAGTTTCAAATAATTTCTTTTTGTTATTTTTAATACCAAATTGTATTCGTTGACTTTTTAATTTTATGGCGTTAGCACGTGTTGCAAACCCTTTAGCCATGAATTATTAGCAAGAGACGGAGTTGGAAGTTATTCTGCCATCCCTTCTGGCCTTTTCATTGGAATTGACCAGACACGTTTGTTTGCTATCCTTTCGTTTGTATTTAAATTGATTATGTGGCGGCACGAAATGTACTAAAAAAGAGAAAGACGAGGACGAGGACAACGACCATTAAAATAATTGCTAAATTGTGTTACAAAATTTAGGGTATACTTTCAGGCGAAGTTAGAATTAATCTCCGAATAATTATTAAATTTTTTGGGAGAAGGGGTTCAACTGGAAGTTTATCTCCAAAAAATTAATTAAAAAATCAAAAATCCACGCCTTGGGTTAGTCCCCAAAAAATTAATTTTAAAAATCCACGCCTTGGGTTAGTCCCCAAAAAATGAATTTTAAAAATCCACGCCTTGGGTTAGTCCCCAAAAAATGAATTTTAAAAATCCACGCCTTGGGTTAGTCCCCAAAAAATGAATTTTAAAAATCCACGCCTTGGGTTAGTCCCCAAAAAATTAATTTAAAAAATCCACGCCTTGGGTTAGTCCCCAAAAAATAAATTAAAAAAGTCCACGCCTTGGGTTAGTCCCCAAAAAATTAATTTTAAAAATCCACGCCTTGGGTTAGTCCCCAAAAAATTAATTTTAAAAATCCACGCCTTGGGTTAGTCCCCAAAAAATTAATTTTAAAAATCCACGCCTTGGGTTAGTCCCCAAAAAATGAATTTTAAAAATCCACGCCTTTGGTTAGTCCCCAAAAAATTAATTTTAAAAATCCACGCCTTGGGTTAGTCCCCACAAAATGAATTTTAAAAATCCACGCCTTTGGTTAGTCCCAAAAAAATGAATTTTAAAAAACCACGCCTTTGGTTAGTCCCCATAAAAATTAATTTTAAAACATCCACGCCCTGGGTTAGTCCCCAAAAAATGAATTTTAAAAATCCACGCCTTGGGTTAGTCCCCAAAAAATGAATTTTAAAAATTCACGCCTTTGGTAAGTCCCCAAAAAATGAATTTTAAAAAATCCACGCCTTTGGTTAGTCCCCAAAAATTAATTTTAAAAATCCACGCCTTTGGTTAGTCCCCAAAAAAAATTAATTTTAAAAATCCACGCTTTGTGTTAAGCCCCATAAAAATGAATTTTAAAAATCCACGCCTTGGGTTAGTCCCCAAAAAATTAATTTTAAAAATCCACGCCTTGTCCTTAAAAAATCAATTTAAAATTATTCCGCAGGGAAATCCTTAAAAACTATTATTATTAAAAAGTGATATTCCCCTTTGGCCCATGTTGCGTATACGTTGTGTCACCACGTATACGCTCCTTTAGCGCCATAAAAATAATTGCATACTTTTAGGCGTTGTTGTTGACTTCTGCTTCACAGAAGTCTGCTTAGCTTCTATTATTTTAGTCTGGTAAATAAATCAATTAATCAATTAGTAAATTAATACAGTTTTTTCTCCCACTCTATCGGTCGATAAGTGCCTGTCTAATGTCTACCTTTAACTAAACAATTATTAAATTAACTTCATTCGAACTTTGCAGTCGCAAACAATGTCTGGCTACATCAATTGTTATACGAACTGAAGAATAATCGATGTTAAATAGGTTGCCAAAGGTTAAACGCAATCAGGAGAGGTCAAACTACAAATGTGGCAGGATATGTAAATTGTCGAATAGGGATGGGTACTCTGAGGTTGAACAGATGAATTTTTTCTTCACTTCGGAACTCCAGAGTTCTTCGAAATCTTAACTTTTTAATTTTTTATGTATTTTTCCTCGCTTTAAGAACCTCACCCCTAATCTCATAACCAATCCACGTCATTCCCCATCACACAATTTTCGCCACGCAACGCACCCACTCACCCCCACACAATCATAATATCGTTGAAAATTTCCGCTACCATTAAACGCTTGAAAGTAAACTGCAAGTGACAGTTGAATCAAGTAAATCCTTTAGGTAAATTGAATTTTAATTGTTTTAGCCGAACACATCGTTGTCGCCATCGTCATCATCGGCATCAGCATCAGCCCCAGTAGAACGAACATCGCCAGCACCGGAAAACGGAAGCAATTTTGCCTTTTAAATTAAAAGATGTTGATAGTGCGGCGAACAAGCCATCTGGCATTAATTTGGGTTGCATTGTGCTGTGACACCCAGTAAACGGATTTACCCACGAAAATGGGTCAACCCACCACAGATTGACACATTTAAAAATGTGGTTTGGACGAATGTATTTTTTTGCATTTTTTTTTAAGAATTTTCTTTTCGCCGAGTCGAAGGAGTAGGAAAGATTTTTTGTGAAAGAATTTATTAAATAAAAAATTATTGGAAGGAAGTGGAGAAGCAGACCACAAACATGTGGCGAACAGATGTTTCAATATAACGCCCCAAAATATGCAATTATATGAATATAGTAAAGCAACGTATACATGTTGACATCACTTATACGCACTAATGTTCAAATATACAAATTGATAAGTTAATAGGGTGATTGTCAGAACCCAAAGTTTGAAAAAGAAAAATTTGTTAAGTGAAAGGGTCTAATAACAGGAGTTGAATTCTTAAAAATATTTTTTGAAGGGCCTAACCATAGGCGTGGATTTTTTAATTTTTTTCAGTATCTAACCACAGGCAAAGATTTGTATACCCTTGTCAGGGTATTATAGCTTTGTGCAGCCCCAAGAGTTTGTAACGCCGCGAAATATTGGTCCTAGACCCACCATCAGAATACCGATCGCCATATCTCGACTAGCTGAGCCGATCCGTCCGTCTGTCCATTATAATTTGTACACACGATACAGGCCGCAGTTATGGACCAATCTTCTGGCCAATGAAGACCCCTATAGATTTTAGTAAAGATCCGTTAATATGCAGGGGATGAAATAGATCAAAAGCTTTATTTTTGTCTGATTTCCTAGTCTCTCCAAAAGCCACAATTATGGCCCAAACGAATTTTTATATAGAGAAAGGAACCGGCCAAAGAATTACTATGACTGTTGTGATGAAGATCGGTCAATATTTAGCGGGTCAAGTAGACCCTGACTTTTGTGTGAATAATGACAAAATGTGTATTCTATAGCGTATAGATTTACCCCTGAAGGACATAGATCAGAGAAAAACATAAACATATTTTTAAGAGTCTACATTGGATTTTTTAAACATATTTTAGGGGTCTACATTTAGGCGTGGATTTTTTAAACACATTTTTAGGGGTCTACATTTAGGCGTGGATTTTTTTAAACATATTTTTAGGGGTATACATTTAGGCGTGGATTTTTAAACATATTTTTAGGGGTATACATTTAGGCGTAGATTTTTTAAACATATTTTTAGGGGTCTCCGTCTAGGCGAGGATTTTTTAAACATATTTTTAGGCGGTCTACATTTAGGCGAGGATTTTTTTAACATATTTTAGGGGTCTACAGTTAGGCGTGCATTTTTTTAAACATCTTTTTAAGGGGTCTACATTTAGGCGTGGATTTTTTAAACATATTTTTAGAGGTCTACCTTTAGGCGTGGATTTTTTAAACATCTTTTTAGGGGTCTACATTTAGGCGTGGATTTTTTAAACATATTTTTAGGGGTCTACTTACAGGCGTAGATTTTTTTAAACATATTTTTAGGGGTCTACATTTAGGCGTGGATTTTTTAAACATATTTTTAGGGGTCTACATTTAGGCGTGGATTTTTTAAACATATTTTTAGGGGTCTACATTTAGGCGTGGATTTTTTAAACATATTTTTAGGGGTCTACATTTAGGCGTGGATTTTTTAAACATATTTTTAGGGGTCTACTTACAGGCGTGGATTTTTTAAACATATTTTTAGGGGTCTACTTACAGGCGTGGATTTTTTAAACATATTTTTAGGGGTCTATTTACAGGCGTGGATTTTTTAAACATATTTTTAAGGGTCTACTTATTTACAGGCGTGGGTCTACTTACTTACAGGCGTGGATTTTTTAAACATATTTTTAGGGGTCTATTTACAGGCGTGGATTTATTAAGCATATTTTTAGGGGTCTACTTACAGGTGTGGATTTTTTAAACATATTTTTAGGGGTCTACTTACAGGCGTGGATTTTTTAAACATATATTTAGGGGTCTAAAGATATTTTAGGGGTCTATATTTAGGCATGGGATTTTGAAAATATTTTTAGGGGTCTAAAGATATTTTAGGGGTCTATATTTAGGCATGGGATTTTGAAAATATTTTTAGGGGTCTACATTTAGGCGTGGACTTTTTAAACATATTTTTAGAGATCTACATATAGGCGTGGATTTATTAAACATATTTTTAGGGGTCTATATTTGGGCGTGGATTTTTTTAATATATTTTTAGGGGTCTATATTTAGGCGTGGATTTTTTTGAAACATATTTTTAGGGGTCTATATTTAGGCATGGAATTTTGAAACATATTTTTAGGGGTCTATATTTAGGCATGGAATTTTGAAACATATTTTTAGGGGTCTATATTTAGGCATGGAATTTTGAAACATATTTTTAGGGGTCTACATTTAGGCGGGGATTTTTTAAACATATTTTTAGGGGTCTACATTTAGGCGTGGATTTTTTAAAGATATTTTTAGGGGTGTATATTTAGGCGTGGATTTTTTTAAATATATATTTAGGCGTGGATTTTTTTAATATATTTTCAGGGGTCTATATTTAGGCGTGGATTTTTACACCCTACACAATTATGTTATCAGGGTATTATAGCTTTATGCAGCCCCAAGAGTTTCTAAAGCCGCGAAATATTGGCCCTAGACCCACCTTTTAGTATACCGATCGTCATATCTCGGTTTAATGGACTTTTGTGTGAAAAATTACAAAATTTGTATTCTATAGGGAATATATATATATATTTACTTCTGAAGGACATAGATCCGAGAATTTAATAGTATATTCAAGAGGCGTGGTTGACCTTTATATTGATACCATATATATCGCTGGACGTACTCGGATGTGGGAGTTATACGTAAATATTTGAAGGTGTCCATGTGCTATGATATTGTTTAGAGGCGGAAATGTCGCGCTGATTGCTTTGAAATTTTACATAAAATTCCGATTATGGTCAATGGCGATGCCTATAATTTTCGGTGATGTGGAGATGGTGCTTAGGGTGCGATTAATCGAAATTTATGTCAGATTTTCTATTCGCTCTAGAGGCCATTATTATATGCAGAACATCACTTATTTTACACGATGAAGGGGATCTGAACAATTACATAGAACGGTGTTTAGATGATGATCGGTCAATATTCAGAGGGTCAAATCAACCACAACCTAAAGTGTCCAAATTTTATCTTTATGGGTTCACCTCGGGAAAACAAGATTTGGAAAATATGCCAAGGTTAGAACGTGGATTTATAATCGGTCAAGAGAGTGCAAATATCTCGAAATTATGCCCAGACTCAGAGAAACGGTAGAAATTATCGTTTTGTGGAAGTTGTGAAGGGTTTCATGTGGTCGCCCCGTCATGGCGTGGATTTCAATTTAATTTGAAAATATTTATAACTTTTTTCTCTTGATTGTAAATAATCACCCACACATTTACATATTCTGCCGTATGGAAATATGTTTCTCTATTGTATTTATTGTCCATTTGACTGATAAAACCCTGTGTTTGTAGATTTTTTGTCCTCATCTCATGTTTTTGATGACAATGTGAAAGTTCGCCAACCTTGCAACAATTTGAATCTGTTGCTTCGCTGACTATGGCTGGATGGCTGGCTGGCCAGCTGACAATACTGGTCATGTAGACCATCATAAATCAAGCCTCTATCATTCATTCATTGGGGCTTATCATGTTTTGATGTCATGCCAAGTAGTTGCTGGACATGAAACTAGAGGCGTGGAGGGGATGCTATTGTTTTTATGACATTTTCAGGACTTCTGATGGTCAACTGTTTCATTTTTTTTTTTTTTTTTGTTATGAAAAGGATATCCTTGTACAAACCTGATTACCTGTACAATTTTTTTGTAAGCGAAAAAAAAGCACGAAATTCAATAAAAAATTGTAATACATTTAAATGTACATATTTCAGTTGAATTAAAAAAAGAAAAAAATCCTTTATTCGAATCCCCTGACACCACGATGTATGGCTGGCATTAACAATATTCCCTGGCATTTCGTTCCATTTTCATATTCCAATTTTTGTTACACCTCGTTAGGTAGCGAGGGCGGGGATTTTTTTTATTTTTTGTGTTAATAAAAAATAATAAATATACTTGTAATTATTCAGCCCAATACCCCATAAAATATTCAGAGTGGACAATTTTCAGGGCACATTCCCTCGCACACGAACCCATAAAAAAGTGGACAATTCAGCAAAAATTTTTTCCTCGCCGTTGAATGCTGCCTTTGAATGGTGCCGAAACAAATACAAATATTGGTATATGTATATTTTTTTATTGATGACAATGAATACATAAAAACACCTATCCACAACGTGTCTATGGACCATGACAGCATATTGACAATCTCATGCTCATTTAAACGAATTGTGGAGGGGGAGGTGGGGGACAGTAAAAACCCAAAAACATATGGGCCATCGAAAACCAACTCAGATTTAAAATTCATGATTTTGCACAGCCACACCAACATATTGGTCAAATATATTTTTTAACAGAAAAAAAGATATACTGAAAATGGCAAAGGGACATAAATGGGCTATTACGCTGACCTTTTGCAGATACCTTAAAAAATAGTTCAAAAATATCAATTTCAAACAAAGGCATTGAAAAAACCAGTGAGCGGAGCAGTATAGTCGGACGGGGCCGACCATATGATGCCCTACACAACTACCACGAATAGCAAACTTTCTGCGGTTCTATATTCCAAGCCTGGGCTATATTTCGTGATATTTGAACGCTATTTACCGATTATAGATCAACAACTCCACTTTCTAACCCTGGCATATTTTCCAATTTTTTTTTTTTTTTTTTGAAGTGAATTTTTAAGCCAGAAAATAAAAAAATTTTCACTTTAGGTTTTGGTTGATTTGACCCTAGGAATATTGACCGATCATCTAATCTAAACAGCCGCTCTAAGTATTTGGTCAGATCCCCTTCACCTTGTAAAATGTGTGATGTTCTGCATATAATAATTGCCTCTAGAGCGACTAGAAAATCTGACAACATTAAAGTTTTCGATTCATTCCACCATCTGAATGAAATCTCAACCTTTCCGAAAACTATAGGCGTCGTCCTTGACCATAATCGGAACTTCATGTACAATTTCAAAGCGATCAGTGTGACATTTCCGTCCTCTGATGGAGTAATAGTAATACTCTGCACATAGTCACCTTTACCTAATTACGTATAACTCCCACATCAGTGTACATACAGCCATATAATTGGTATCAATTTGAAGGTCTATAACTCCCCTTGTATATGCTATCAATATATCGGGTATATGTCCTTCAGGGGTAAATATATACGCTATAGAATATACATTTTTTAATTTTTCCCACAAAAGTCAGGGTCCATTTGAACCGCTAAACATTGACCGATTTTTATCAAAACAGGCATGCTTATTCATGGGCTCGATCTCCTTCTCCATGATGATCGGACCATAACTGCGGCCTCTGGAGCGACCAGAAAAACCGACAAACATTAAGTATTTGGTTCATTTCATCCCCTAAATATTAACCGATCTTTACCAAAAATATGGGTCTTCATCATTCAATAGAGGTCTTCATTGACCCGAACCCATCCCACATGCAAAATTTCGTGAAGATTGGTCCATAACTGTGGCCTGTATCGTGTTTGCAAATTATAATGGACAGATGGACGGACCCACATGTCTAGATCGACTCAGCAATTCGAGATACGATGATCGGTATACTTAAAGGCTGGCTTCTTCCGGCTGCCCAAAGCTATAATACCCTGACAACAACTTCTCGGGTCTATGTCTTTTAGGAGTCAATATATACGCCATAGAATCTAAATTTTGTCATTTTTTCACACAAAAGTCAGGGTACATTTGACCCGATAAATATTGACCGATCTTTATCACAAAAGGCATGCCTATTCTTTGGCCCGATTCCCTTCTCTATGCAAAAATTTGTGATTTTTTTTTTTTTTTTTTGTCATAATTGCGCCCTCTGGAGCGACCAGAAAAGCGAACAAAAATTAAATATTTGGTCCATTTCATCCCCTAAATATTAAGCGATCTTTACCAAAAACAATAGGGGTCTTCATTGGCCAGAACCCATCCTACATGCAAAATTTCCTGAGATTGGTCCATAACTGTCCTGTATCGTGTTTACAAATTATAATGGACGGACGGACACACATGTCTAGATCGACTCAGCTAGTCAATATATGACGATCGGTATACTTAAAGGTGGGTCTAGGACCAATATTTCACGGCGTTGCAAACTTCTTCCGGCTGCCCAAAGCTATAATACCCTGACAACAACTTCTCGGGTCTATGTCTTTTAGGAGTCAATATACACGCCATAGAATCTATATTTTGTAGTCGAGATATGACGATCGGTATACCTAAAGGTGGGTCTAGAACTAATATTTCAAGTATTTATAAACTCTTGGGTCTGCACAAAACTATAATACCCTGACAACATAGTAGTGTAGGGTATAAAAGGCCTTTAAAAAGGATTTACAAAATATCGACATCTGATAGGAGGCTTTGGACGTTTTAGTTTTTTTTTTAATACCCGCATTAGTTAATCTGCCCCGAATTTTTTATTCATTTCACTATTTGCCCCAAAAATAAAATTAAATAACATTTGATTGCAACATCGTTGCCGCCTAAATGTATGCAATTGACTATTGAGTAATACAATATTGCACACTTAATTTGAGCCAATTTTTGTGCTAAACAAAAAAAAAAAAACAATTAACAATAATCAAATGATTTGTAAATATAACAAATAAGCCAATTTAAAGTACACAAATTTTAGCCCAAAACTTTCCAATTAGGCTATGACCTTTCGAATATTTAAATAAACCGAATAAGCGATAAAATCGGAAATCATTGTGGAATTGTTAATAAAACCATTTGGAGAGCAAATTTATTGCCAAAAAATTGTTTATTTGATAATTTATGTGTGTGTGTGTGTGTAGAAAAGCAAATACAATTAGCATATATTTTTTGTATTGATTTGAATATATATTTGTTTCTATTGCATTGAAAAATATTGAAAAGGTCATATGCAGGCAGTACTATATTTCCAAAGAACTACCCAACTTTTTGGTGCGATCCCTAGTTGGGAATTAATCTCCAATCCCAATGCCATATTCAACATAATTTCCCATTTAAATATTTCCTTCATAAATTATTAAACACTCATTTTCCGATTTTTTCCTCCTTCACCCATGGTGGCTAGCCTATGAGAAAAAATATTTGGCTGCCTCCCATAAATCATAATTCTCAACAGTAATTGACAGTTGTTTTCCCTTTTGATTCCAATTTTTTTTTTCTTTGTTTGATTCTCTTGTAAATATGTTTAGGAAGTTTTTTATATATCTCGTCTTGTTTTTTGTTGTTGTTGTTTTATCTTGGCTATAAATCTTATGGCAAAAGAGGGTAATTTGCCAAAGCATATGTTAAGGCGTTAGAATCTATAAAAAAGCGAACGAAATGAACACGAAAACGACAACTGATATGCTAAGAAGCAATGACAAGGCAGCAGCAGCACACACATACACACAGCGTGAGTGTGAGTGTTCACACATATGTGTGTAGGTGTGTGTATATATATTTTCACACATTTTCCATAACATCTTTTTAATATTCTCTAAAGAGATTTTTTCCTTTTTAACATTTTTTTGTTCTTCATTTCGATGTTAAGTGCCTATTTTTAGGCTCAATGCCAAAATACAAAATTCGTGGAGGTTGGGGGAAAATGGAAAATAAAACGATTTAACACAGACATATTACAAAGGAAATTACAAAAAAAATCTATGGATTGATGGGTTTTTTATTTAATTTTTTAATTTAATTTTCCAAGGCGTGGATTTTTTTTAAAACATGGCCTATCCCAAGGGATCATTTTTTTTTTAAATTAATTTTATTAAGCCGTGGATTTTAAATAAAGGCGTGGATTTTTTAAAATAATTTTTTCAAAGCCTCCCCTTGGGCCTCTCTATCCCAAGGCGTGGATTTCTTAAAATAATTTTTTCAAAGCCTCCCCTTGGGCCTCTCTATCCCAAGGCGTGGATTTCTTAAAATAATTTTTTCAAAGCCTCCCCTTAGGCGTGGATTTCTTAAAATAATTTTTTCAAAGCCTCCCCTTAGGCCTCTCTATCCCAAGGCGTGGATTTCTTAAAATATTTTTTTTCAAAGCCTCACCTTAGGCCTCTCTATCCCAAGGCGTGGATTTCTTAAAATAATTTTTTCAAAGCCTCCCCTTAGGCCTCTCTATCCCAAGGCGTGGATTTCTTAAAATATTTTTTTCAAAGCCTCCCCTGAGACCCCTCTATCCCAAGGCGTGGATTTCTTAAAATCATTTTTTCAAAGCCTCCCCGGAAACCCCTCTATCCCAAGGCGTGGATTTCTTAAAATAATTTTTTTAAAGCCTCCCCTTAGGCCTCTCTATCCCAAGGCGTGGATTTCTTAAAATAATTGTTTTTAAAGCCTCCCCTTAGGCCTCCCTATCCCAAAGCGTGGATTTCTTAAAATAATTTTTTCAAAGCCTCCCCTGAGACCCCTCTCTCCCAAGGCGTGGATTTCTTAAAATAATTTTTTCAAAGCCTCCCCTTGGGCCTCTCTATCCCAAGGCGTGGATTTCTTAAAATAATTTTTTCAAAGCCTGCCCTTAGGCCTGTCTATCCCAAGGCGTGGATTTCTTAAAATATTTATTTTCAAAGCCTCACCTTAGGCCTCTCTATCCCAAGGCGTGGATTTCTTAAAATAATTTTTTCAAGGCCTATTCAAAGCGTGTTTTTTATACCCTACACAACTATGTTGTTAGGGTATTATAGCTTTGTGCAGCCCTAAGAGTGTGTAACTCCGTGAAATATTGGTCCTATAACCACCTTTAAGTATACCGATCGTCATATCTCGACTAGCTGAGTCGATCTACACATGTGTGTCCGTCCGTCTGTCCATTATAATTTGTAAATACGATGCAGGCCACAGTTATGGACCAATTTTCACGAAATTTTGCATGTAGGATGGGTTCCGGCCAATGAAGACCCCCCTGGTTTTTGATAAAAATAGGTTAATATTTAGGGGATGAAATGGACCAAAAACCTAATTTTTGTCAGTTTTTTCTGGTCGCTCCAGAGGGCGCAATTATGGCCCAAACACCGCGAATTTTTGCATGGAGAAGTGGATCGGGCCAAAGAACAAACATGCCTGTTTTGATAAAGATCGGTCAATATTTAGCGGGTCAAATGAACTCTGACTTTTGTGTAAAAAATGACAAAAATTTGTATTCTTGGCCGTATATATTTACCACTGAAGGATATAGTGCCGAGAAGTTGATAGTGTATCCATGAGGACAGGTTGGCCTTTAAATTGATACCAATTATATTGTCGTATGTATTCGAATGTGGGAGTTACACTTAAATACTTATGTATTCAGATATTAGTTAAGGAGCGCCGAGGTGGAGCGCCGAACGTTTTGAAGTATTGCCTGAGGTTTCAGGTATGGTCAAGGACAACGCCGTTAATTTTCGTTAATGATCAGATAATAATTTTGTGATGAAGTGAACCGAAAACATAATTTTTCGTTTTTTTCGAGTCGATCTATAGGCCACAAATGAAAGCCGAACATCACCATACAATCAAAGGTGCAAGGAATATGGACAAGTAATTAGAAGGACTGTACTGTATATTAGCAATATTCGTAAAATATGTCAGTGTAAGGAAGAGGTGCTGTTGACATCTAATCGGGCTAGAGGGTACAAATGTCGCGAAATATTGCCCAGGCTAGAATAAAAATCCGCAGAAAGTTAGATTTTCGTGGAAGTTGTGTAGGGTATCCTATGGTCGGCCCCGTCCGATTATACTTCTCCGCTCACTGGTTTTAATTTGCAATATTTAGGCAAATATATATGCTCTAACGGAGATTGCTAGTTGCTGCCTAAAAGTATGCAATGGTTTCTCCGTATTTATGCAAAGACCATAATTTCCTCTAGTTTGTTTTATTATGTTTATTTTTAGATGGTTTTTATCTTCGTTTTTTTATTTCTTCTCATATTTAATGTTCTTCATTTCCTGGCTTTGATAACATGAGAAAGAAGAAAAAATCCTCTGTTTTGTTGTTGTTGTTGTTTTTGTCACAACATTAAAACAATTGTCCGTGCGGCACGTTCTTAAATATGTCTATGGACCCATTTAGGCGAACGTGAGTAATGATGTTTTATTCGCCGTCATCTTCTTATGAATATGAAGACTACGAGGTTCCTGCTACTGATGCTGATGACTGGTGTTTATGACACATTTGTCCAACAATGTGACAATAAAGAAAAAAAAATAACATGACACATTGTTTCCGATTCTATGACTAAATATAGTCTCGAGACTGGCTGACTTATGGCTGAGTGTTCCTGTGTGTGAAGGTGTTTTGGAAATTTAGTTTTATTTCTTTTTCAGGACTTCGAAAGGGAAATATACTTTTAGCATATTAGGGAAACAATAAGAAAATCTAATAATTATGGAAATAAAAATTTTCAAAGGAATTTTTTTAGGAAAGATTTCTTTTTTTTTTTTTTTGAAACAATAGCAAAATACCTTTAATATCCCTGTTATTGTTATTTTTTGCTATCCTTATTTAAATGCAAAATAGTTATTTCGTTTTGTCAAGCAATCGCTTTTTAATATATTAAAGTCCTTTCTTTGTTTTGTGTGCGTTGTTTTTTTCATCCTTTTCTGCAACTATTTATGCAAATTTGTTATTCAAATAACACACATACATATTTAAAAATGTGTTTGTATTTCTAAAGAGCAAAATTGCTATCCTTATAATGCATGCAGATTGCCATTAATACAAAAACAAAAGAAAAAAATTTATATTTTTCTAAAGTTCATTCAATATTCATTCATTTATTCCGGCAGCCAGTCAGTCAATTTCACTTTCTGTTTATATTATCCTTTCGTTTATCACAATAACATGAAAGAAATAAAACGCTTAGAAAGCACAAACAAAGGTCTAATGCAAACATATGCTTTTTGTCTTTCAGAACGTTCGCTTTATGGGCGAAGGCAAAAAAAAGGATTTCTTTTTTTTTCGATTTCTTTTTTTTTTCTCCATCAATAAATAAATATTTATTTATTCATTGATTTCTTCCGATGATGTTTTTCTTTGATTCGTGGATATTGCAGTGCTTTGCAGGGCTATGTGCCCTGAGGAATCACATTCAAACATATGTACATATGTATAAATATAGATATTAAAAAAAAAAATTAAAAAATCCACTCCTATTGTAGCTAAAATAGGAGTGGATTTTTTAATTTTTCAAAATTTTTCTCAAAAAATAATTTTAAACCAGTAAGGAAAGTAAAATCGGACTGGACCGACTATATGATACCCTTCACCACTTTGGGTATATTCTACATATGTATCCTAAAAGACGTCGCTTTTTCGAAGGAACATTGACATGAAATTGAACGAACTTAAATCTAAATCTAAGCCGATTTTCTCGAAACTTAACACACGAGCTACGGAAGGGACTGGTATCCATCTCAAAGACACGAAAATCCTCATGAACATGCAGAACAACAACGACAAGTATAAATAAAAATACAGAAAAAACCACAAAATTTCTGTAAATTCAGTACCCTATGCCAAATTTCGTGCATATCGAAAGATATATAGGGACTTTGGAGTCCCATTTACCTTAAATCGGACGATAATATATATGGGAGCTATATATAAATGTGACCCGATTTTTTTCGAAATTTGGCACACGTCATTCTAGACTCAATTCGTGCATATCGATAGATATATAGGGACGTTGGTGCACCATTTACATAAAATCGAACAAAACTATATGTGGGAGTTATATCTAAATCTGAACCGATTTTCACGAAACTTAGCACACATCATTTATAGACTTACTTAAGTACGCTATCCCAAATTTCGTGCAAATCGAACGATGTAGAGGGACTTTGGTACACCATTTACCTTCAATCGGACGAAGATATGTATGGGAGCTATATCTAAATCTGAACCGATTTTTCCCAATTTCAATAATGTTAGTCCTTGGGCCAAACAAATGAGCAGTGCCAAATTTCATCCAAATCGGATCATAAATTCGACCTGTACTTTGTTTACAATTTAACATCTACAGATGGACAGACGGACGAACGGACTGACGAACATGCATAAATCGTCTGAGAATATGATTCTATGCATATTCTCAAAAGGAGCCATGTGTCTATCTGGTTTACTTTTGCCTCTTACAAACATATGCACAAAGACATAATACCCTGTACCACAGTGTGCTGAAAGGTATAAAAATCCACGCCTATTGTAGCTACCTTAAAAATTAATTTAAAAAATCCACGCCTATTGTAGCTTCCCAAAAATGTTTTTAAACCTGTGAGCGGGGCAATATAGTCGGACGGGGCCGACCATATGATACCCCACACAACGAAAATCTAACTTTATGTGGTTCTACATTCTCAGCTTGGGCAATATTTCGCGATATTTGCACCATCTTGACCGACTAGAGGTCAACAAATATTTCAGATTCCCTTCACCGAGGGTTATGTTGTGATGTTCGTCTTTCAATTGTGGCCTATAGATAGACTCGAAAAAAAATACAACAAATTAAATTTTCGGTCTACTTCATTCCAAAATTATAATCTGAATTATACCCATTTTCCTTGACCATACCTGGATCCTTATGAACAATTTCAAAGCGATCAATGGGTTACTAAATAATATCTGAATACGTAAGGACCTGTAAATAATTAAGTGTCACCCTCACATCTGAGTACATACGACAATATAACTGGTATCAATTTAAAGGCCAACCACTACTCTTGGATATACTACCAACTTCTCGGGTCTATGTCCTTCAGGAGTAAACATATACGCAATAGAATAAAAATTTTGTCATTTTCACACTAAAAATCAGGGTCCATTTGACCCGCTAAATATTGACCAATCTTTATCAAAGCAGGCATTATTGTTCTTTGGCCCGATCCCCTACTCCATGTAAAATTTCGCGATATTCGGACCATAATTGTGGCCTCTAGAGCGACCAGAAAAACCGACAAAAATTAACTATTTGGTCCATTTCACCCTCTAAATATTACCCAGAACCCATCCTATATGCAAAATTTCGTGAAGATTGGTCCATAACTGTGGCCTATATCATGTTTACAAATTATAATGGACAGACGGGCGGATGGACACACATGTCTAGATCGACCAGCTAGTCGAGATATGACGATCGGTATGCTTAAAGGTGGGTCTAGGACCAATATTTCGCAACGTTTCAAACTCTTAGGGCTGCCCAAAGCTATAATACCCTGTCAACATAGTTGTGTAGGGTATAAAAAACACGCTTTGGGATAGGCCTTTAGAATATTATTTTAAGAAATCCACGCCTTGGGATAGACATTGAAAAAAATTATTTTAAGAAATCCACGCCTTGGGATAGACATTGAAAAAAATTATTTTAAGAAATCCACGCCTTGGAATAGACAGGCCTAAGTGTAGGCTTTGAAAAAAATTATTTTAAGAAATCCACGCCTTGGGATAGACAGGCCTAAGTGTAGGCTTTGAAAAAAATATTTTAAGAAATCCATAGTTGTGTAGGGTATAAAAATCCACGCCTATTAGAAAGTCTCAAAAAATACATTTAAAAAATCGACAAAAAAGGACCCAGAAAATATTTTTAAATAATCCTTGCCTATTGATAGAACCAAAAACCATTTTTTAACAACCCCAAAAAATATTTGTAAAAAGTTCCCAGCTTTTGGAAGACCCAGAAATATTTTTTCTTTAAATATATTACCATTTCTTTTCCTTGTCATTTGCCATTCATTTCGAAACAATTAAATATTTTTCCATAGCATACTTTGTGGGGTTCCATTACTATTTTTCCGCACCACCAGTACCACCACCACGAAATAATTTTTGCATTTTTCCGCTACAAGTAAATAACATATCAAGGAAATACCACAAAAAGGATACATGTAAATATACACATATACAACTACACCTACGTATATGGGTGTGTGTGTGCAGTAAAATATGAGATCGTGTTAAAAAGGGTTACACTTGAGTTAATGGCCTGAAATTCTTCAAGTGTTTAACCCTTTTCGGTTGTGATAGAGGGGGGAGAAAAGTATATTTGAACAGGTGATAGGTTAAAGTGCTTCCTTGCCAAGAAAAAGTATCGTGAACCACAGGTAGTATCCACCCCACACCTATGCAGGAGGGAAGGGCAAATATTTCGAGAAAATATATTTCCGACATAACTTTGGCAAACACAATTATCGAAACAAATATTTAGATTATTTTTCGCAGGTTATAAACAGCTCAATTTGAGTGGGTGTTTTTTTTTTCAACGAAGGTGAATGGGGTAAGGGTGAGGGAGTTGAAGTACCAGAAATATTGTTGGCGGAATTTTGTAACTGATGTATTTTCCTGTAAATGAATTCCGCAAAAAAAAAAAATAAACAAAAATATATTTTTTTTATGAAGACCCCATTCTCCCTTTCCAGAATGTTGTGGTTCTGAAAACCTTCTCCATTTGGAAAACTGTTCCCCATATGGGTACATGTGTGTGTACATATGTATGGGCTCTTGTCAATTCATCCATGCTCCCTTCCTCATGCATTTTAATGTCTCATTCCATTAAAATAGTTGTTTTTTTCAGTTCCCGTTCTTCTTCTTCTTCTTCTGGTCGTTTATTTCATTTTCATGTTAAACATTTTGGCCAGGTCATTGTAAATATTTCGCAGACAACAAAATACCACCACCCAATTGTTTGTTGTCTGGACACATCCGACAACGGCCTACTCTGTTTACTTATGTCTGTATTTGATTTTTTCCTCGATATCCAGAAGCAGCCAAAGTGATTAATGCCTGTCCGAAGTTTTGGGGGCGAGTGCTGGGCTATTGTAATAAAATTCTGAAATGTTGGGCGTTGACGAATGGGCTACGACAGTCGCTTGGACAAACACACGCCGAGGAGATGTAATAATATTGGGAACTATTGGCTATATTAAATTTTAAAAATATTAGGGTGGGGCAGATGATTAAAAATAATCATAAAAAATTTAGGCTTGGAATTTTTATACCCATCACCACACTGTGGTACAGGGTATTATGTCTTTGTGCATATGTTTGCAACAGGCAAAAATGATCGAGATAGGCCTATGGTTCCTTTTGAGAATATGCATAGAATCACTTTCTGAGTCGATTTATGCATGTCCGTCCGTCTGTCTGTCCAAGTACAGGTCACATTTATGATCCGAATTGGATGAAATTTGTCACAGCTCATTCGTTTGGACCAAGGACGAACCCTATTGAAATTAGGAAAAATCGGTTCAGATTTAGATATAGCTACCATATATATTTTCGTCCGATTTAAGGTTAATTATGTGCCAAAGTCCCTATATATCTTTCGATTTGCACGAAATTTGGCACAGCGCACTAAATTAAGTATAGAATAATGTGTGCAAAGTTTCTTGGAAATCGGTTCAGATTTAGATATAGCTTCCATATATATTTTCGTTCGATTTAAGGTAAATTGTGCACCAAAGTCTTTATATATCTTTCGATTTGCACGAAATTTGGCACAGCGTAATGAATAAGGTCACGAATGAAGTGTGCGAATGCGAAAATCGGTTCAGATTTAGATATAGCTCCCATATACATCTTCGTCCGATTTAAGGTAAATGGTGCACCAAAGTCCCTATATATCTTTCGAAATTTGGCACAGCGTACTGAATTAAATCTAGAAAGACATGTGCAAAGTTTCGTGAAAATCGGTTCAGATTTAGATATAGCTCCCATATATAGCTTCGCCCGATTTTAGGTAAATAGTCCACTAAAGTCCCTGGAAATCTTTTGATTTAAACGAATATTGGCATAGTGTACTGCATTAAGTCTAAAATGATGTGTGCAAAGTTTCACGAAAATCGGTGCAGTTTTAGATATAGCTCCCATATATAGCTTCGCCCGATTTTAGGTAAATAGCCCACTAAAGTCACTGGAAATCTTTTGATTTGCACGAATTTTGGCATAGTGTACTGAATTAAGTATAGAATAATGTGTCGGTTCAGATTTAGATAGTCCCCATAT
>NW_026886371.1:0-7813 GCF_032173495.1 Musca vetustissima
ACCCACAAAACACATCGACACATTCCACATATTCGTCGACTGCGTTTGGCATTCCTGCAAAATTAATTCGGCTATGCAGGATAACTTTAGCTGGCACAAGATCAGCAGTTATAGTTGGAAAGGACCTCTCGGAGCCCTTTAATACCGAACGATGATTCAGACAAGGTGACAGTTTGTCGTGTGACCTTTTTAACATCCTGCTGGAAAAGGTCATACGAGAGACAAAAGTGAACAGAAATGACATTCTGTACTCCAAACAACACATGTTGCTCGCCTACGCCGATTACATCGACATAATGGGTCGAATACTGAGAGCGGTAGCAGCCACCTTTGAACAAATTGAGAAGGAGTATGCCAAAGTGGTTCTGGCAATAAACGGCGAGAAGAGCAATCTGATGGTATCAACGCGCAAGACGTTCAGTAGACTCGGACCAACTGTGGGACTTGAGAACTACAGCTTCGAGGCAGTCAAGGATTTTATATACCTTAGTACCGCCATAAATAAAACGAATGACATCAGTTTCGAAATTCGGAGAAGGATAGTGATGGCCAACCGATGCTAAGCAAGGCTACCTCCCGCCAGACCAAATTCACACTCAACTACCCGTGCTGTTATACGGACCTAAAGCATGGATACTTACGCAAGCAGATGTGGCAGCTCTTGGAGTGTTTGAGAGAACAATTCTCTGAAAGATCTATGTGCTGATCTGCGTTGACGGTGAATATCGTCGTCGAATGAACCATGAGTTGTACCAGCTATTTTCGGACATCGACATTGTTAGACCTATTGAGCTGCAGTGACTACGTTGGCTAGGTCATGTTGTGAGAATGGTGGAAGATGCCCCAGCCCAGAAGGCATATAAAAGCGAACCAGCTGGTGGTTCACGCAGAAAGGGGAACGCCAAGAATACGTTGGAAAGATTTAGTTGAAGACAACATCGCCGAAAATACTCTTTCAAAAAAATTGGAAAATTGCGCAAAAGACCGACGCGCCTGGAGATCTTTTCTGAGCCCGGCTTATGGAACGAAAGTCACATAAGCCGGGCTAAGTATGTAACTATCAATAGGCGTGGATTTCTTAAATAACATTTTATCGATGACTATCAATAGGCGTGGATTCTCAATAAGTGTAAATTTTTATAAACTTAAAATTGGTCTATAATATTTTTTTTTAGTTTATATGGAACCAACAGCTTCCTTTAACTAAAGTCCCCAATGCCGAAATAAATCCACAATACAAATGAACTACCTTCACAAAAAGTATGTCTCCAAGTTCACGCTATTGTGATTACATAAGAAATTGTTAGAATTTCACTGAACTTGTATTCGCTACCCCCAGCCAGCTGGTCGCTGTTCGCCACTACAACAGTGGGAACATTTATGGTCATAGCAAACTAACCAACTAACCAAGTGTTTTATAAGTTGCCAATTGTTCAATGAGCTTGCAATTTATTATCAACTTTTCAATACATTTTTTTTCAATACGATTCTATCTCTTCGGGTTTAGCTTCTTTCCATGCCAAGACATTTTCAAGACATCATCATCATCGTAGTCGTCGTCAGCAGTGCACATTTGTTGGTAATTAATACTTGTCATTTAGCGCTTTTTTGTTTTAAGCCGCACTTGCACACACATGAGACCGTGTATGTGTGTATCTGTGTGGGAAGTACAACAATTAGCCATCATTATTTTCATCTAAGTCAGGTTCATTAATTTTTCTTTAAGGCTGAGGAGGTAATTTTTTCACATCAATATTTGGTTATAGATGTGAAAACTTGAATATGCATTTTTTATGCCACTGCAACGATATATTATTCACAGCGGGTGGAAAATTTGCCAACCTATATTCGAAGGAATTTTTGAAAGTTTTAAAAAAAGTAAATATTTAGAAAAATGTAATTGAAAATAAACTACTGTTATATTAAAGAAAGTACATATTTGTAAAATTCAATTTTTTAAGATACGAAAAAAATATTTATGTGAATCGAAGTAAAAGAATTATAAGAATTAATTACAAACTAGAAATTGAGCTTCTAAAATCCTTTGTATGAAGTCGACATATTATTTTTACTTACTTACTTAGCTGGCTTATGACAGAACTTTCGTTCCATAAGTCGAGCTAAGAAAAGATTTCCAAGCGCGTCGGTCTTTTGCGCAGTTTTTCCAATTTGAAAGGCCATTTTCAATAATGTTGTCTTCGACTTGATCTTTCCATCGTATTCTTGGCCTTCCCCTTCTGCGTGAACCATAAGCTGGTTCGCTTTTATATGCAATCATTGAGCATGCACTCTTCTAGCCAAATTGTACTAATCAGGTGGTGCATGCTCCATACCAGCAGCTGACCACCAGTCTTCAATAGTTCGGCTTGTAACCCATCGGCACCTGCTGCTTTATTATTCTTCAGTCCATTGATTGCTATTCTGACTTCATCTTGGCTAGGTGGTACACACTCTATACCGTCATCTATTACTGGTTCTGGCGTATCCTCTTCAGTGCTACTATTTGATACGAGAAGCTTTTCAAAATGTTCCTTCCAGATCCTCAGCACGCTGTCCGTATCTGTCACCAGGTTACCTTGATTGTGGTCTTTGGTACCCAAGTGTTGCTTTGCTGCAGTTTGTAGGTGGTGGGCAATTCTCTGACATTGTGCTTCTATATTATTATCGGGACATGGGGTGATTTCGTCAAGCAGTTCGGTAAGTTAAGCGGAGTAGGCTTCTGCTATTTAATGTGTTTGCAGCTTTTCGAAGTCAAATTTCCGTGTTATATTAGATCGCACCTTTGCTCCTACATTAATTAATGGTCCGAATCGATATTCGCTCCCCGGATCGATGGACGTCTAAAACACTGGATGAATGCCTTCCGTCTATTACAACATGATCGATTTGATTTCTCGTTGTTCGATCGGGAGAAATCCAAGTGGCCTTGTGTATATCTAGATGCTTGAATCTGGTGCTGCTAACTTCCATGTTGTTTTGCTGCGGCAAGTCAATCAACCTCATGCCGTTGTCTAATGTTTCTTCATGGAGGCTGAATTTTCCGACGGCGGAGCCAAAGATATTTCCCCTTCCGACATAACCAGGACAACGATCATATGCTGTTTCAGGCGCTCGTAAAATATGTCTTTGGTCTGTTCATCTTTATCTTCGGTCGGAGCATGGGTGCAATGACACTGATGTAGAAGAACTTCCCTTTTATACGGATTATAGCAATTCGCTCATCTACTGGAGTGAATCTGGAGACGAGGTCTTTTATTCTCCTGTTAACCATAAATCAACAGCCAAATTCATGTCTCGTTTCATGGCAGCTATAATACAGGGCGTAATCGTCTGATTTACTTACGCCTGTCACTTTCCATCGCATTTCCTGTAAGGCAATAATATCGGCTTTGTACTTCTTGAGTATATCCGCCAACGCGAACACTGCGCCTGTTTTGTACAACGTGCGCACATTCCAAGTGCAGATTCGCAGATCGTGGTCCTTTATACGTTTGCGGTGGTCGTCAGCATTAAGGGGGTATGGTTTTCTTTTTCTTAGCTTTTTCATAGTAGGTTGGTTTTTCCGAGAGTGGGCAACTAACCCGACGCCTCAACCCAGTTTTTATAGTTCTTATGGGTGAACTCGCGACACATATTAGCTCACTATTTCATCGGGTGATGAGAATAGCTCCCTAGGTGGCAACGCGGGGAGATCAGGGTCCACAATTGAGATGAAAGATGGACCAAGATAAGCCTGGACTTCGCCATGTTAAAGCCAATCAGAGCCGTTGCTTGGTATCTATCATGCCCTACGCCACCAAGCCTCTAAAAATTACATTATCATTCATTATTTTACCATAGAATTTTGTACAGAAAAGAATTTTGAATAAAAGTTCATCCGATAAAATAGGTCAAGTCAAAATTCTTTAGGTCGATTTATGAGTACACACGCGTATGAATAACAAATAACAAATAAACTTAGTATGTTCTTTATATCGATCGATACAAAATATTTGTTAAAAGCCTTAATTTTCGAGCATCATAAGATACTTGACAGCTAAATAACAAATGGAATAAGCTTTAGATGGAGCAAGTCCAAACAAAAAACTAAAGAATATCTACATTATGTGTGAAATGCATAAATTTAGTATCACCTACTACGAAATGACTAGAGAACAAAAAAAAACGAAATTCATTCATAATTTATTCTATCATTCGTATCCACAATTCATTTCCCCCAAGAAATTTTTCTCCAAACCATAGAATAAAATATTATTTCAATAAATTGTAACTTAAACTATTCAAAACAATGATGTTTTCGTTGAAATAAAATTGAAAAGGTTCCAAAACGATGACAATAGTTTCTTTTTGAAGACAATGGATTTTTATAAGATTTGATAAGTTTGATACCATTTAACTTAATACGACACAACATTGTTGCAGGGGGGCTTTACGTTATGACACACGAATCTTCCACTCTTCTGCACCTGTTGCAGAGGCCAGAAAGAGCCAGCGATGTGTTTTTGTCAATGTTACGTTGATATAAACTAAGCTGACACTTATTGATGCAACGCACGGTAGGAGGTGGTAAGACTTAGTATGAATGAAGAATGGAGGGTGATAGGTTATGTTGTAAAGGCGTGATAGAAATTATGGATTATGTGTGAAATTTTGGAAATGTCTACATTTTACGAATCATAGCTATTAAAATATTGAACATTTTTGATAACTTTTGTTTTGAAAATTATCACTAAAATATAGTGTCAAAATATGAATATAAAATTCTATAGATATTAGTTCCACATCATTTGGATTTGTAAAATTTGTACTAAAGATCTATAAAAATCACTAAATACCGTGCCGTAGACTTGCATAATGATAACTGATTGATAATGATGTATTAGGTGAGTGTGCAAATTGCTAAAACGTACTAAAATCCATAAAATAGGCAAGATAACACAAACATTTCATATGATTGGTAGAAAATTATTTTTTAGGAAGCCAGTAATAAAAATATACGAAAAAGCGTATAGAGTAAACGAATGTTCTGCGAATTCCTACTATATATGTACCGAAACAAAAGTGTGCGAAATGTACTTAATGCTTTTAATTGGTATATAGGTGATGAATAGAGATTTAATCTTTAAGGGGACCACAACCATTCACCATTTCAAATTTTTCGGTTTGAGTAAAAACGGTGAATAAGGGTGGCTGTTGTTGTGCGCGCCATAAATATGGAAACTGCATACTATACATGGGGGAGACTGGGGTATCTTTGGTATAGGCATACCTTTGGCACTGGCGTTTTCGATGTGAAGATGTCATTGTACATCACTAGCTTCGATCCATAGTATTAAAAATTCTAATTCTAACCAGTCTTATAGCATTTATAATTATTAGGCTATGCATATTGGCGAATGTGCCCCCATCAAATGCCAAAGCTACTCCAACTAGGGACTCTTTTGACGAACATGACTAAAGTTTGCACAATGGTAGCGAGCTGAACGGTAATGATAAGGTTTTGAGTCGGCATTTGCAGATAAATGGGCAGATGTTGGGTGTGGAATTTTGTTGGAAGATCAGATAAAGTTAAAAAAGCAAACCCTTGGCATAGTTGGCAATAAAAAATAGAGGATGTTCGAGACACTCTGGTGGTATCAATAAACCATGCGAAAGCAGCGTAGAACTGCATTGAGCGTGTTCCTCGAAAACAGAACATGGTGTAAGTGGATGGTAAAGAAAAATATAGATGACAATAAGGATTGGACGATGGTGAATGGTCATGTCACTCTGATGGAACCAATAAATCTGGCGATTAAAAAGATCACCCACATTTACGCTCTTATTTCCTATGCTATTGTGAATGGGGATGACAAAGAAAAAAAAATACGGCGAGTGGCGTTATGTGCCAACGACTCCCGTCAGCGATCGTGAGCAAATATCTTCTACAAATGTGGGTTCCTTGGCAACTGTAGTCAAGGATACTTCAATAATCACACAGCCAATGATAAAAACAAAAAGTCCACAGGAAAAGAACAATTTCGAAATCCGTCGGCCTTTGAAGGTTGGCTCGTCCTACTGTGGTTATTAAACTTATTTCGTTTGCATGTATTCATTGTTTATTCGCTGTAATCTGGCACTTTGGGTTCTTTTTGGGTACCAAATCTCTCCACTAATATAAATATAGGTAAATTGTTTTGGATAGCCCCCATATAAGTATACTCACCCATTTTCTATATTTTGGGTTCTTGAGCGCGTTTTTCAACCGAATTATCTGTAATTTGGTATTTTGTAGTCACATATGGTAACAAATCTTCCCACCAAAAATTATTAATATTCGCACCCTTTTAGTGGTAGTTCCCATATAACCCCCTTTTTCATATAAATATTAGTTCCGTGTGTTGGGTATGCCCCATATAGGCGTATTCTACCATAATATATGGGATAGTCGTTACTCAAAATAGTCAGTTTTTACCCTACAAAGTATGGACTTCTAAGATGATTTAGCCATCGGTTGTAATCATTCCGCTTTCTATGGATATCATGATAAAAAACACGAACCTTACGATAATGAAATATATCGGCCAGCATTAAGGCATCTCCACCTTATAATTATACCTCCTGAAGGAAAGAATTGAGATACAAAACTAAAATATTTGGTTCGAAATTGACATATATTTGCCAATAGTTAGGAATAGCCCTCATATAATGATGGCCCCAAACATTCACATATACAATATAGGCCCCCCTTTAGGCATAGCCTCATATAACTTTGTAATCTCAATTACAGTAGTTTGAGGATTTTATACTCTACCATGCGTTATCAGTATCCGGGCAGGTTTTGGGGTTTTCAGATTTTAGGAAAAAGCTCCATAAATCGGTTTGTGTAATTATCGGCATAGGTCTAGTTTTTGGTATGTTATCTATATTTTCATTGTATACCTATGGTGGAGGGTATCCAAAGTTCGACCAAACAGAACGCTTTTTTCACTTGTTTATATTAAAATAGTTATTTGATTTGTTCCTCGTTTTGGGCTTTTCACCATCTAGTCGTATTGTACCATAGTAATCATTCTACCTTCGGAGAATATCGAGAAAGTAATATATCGGATCGCATTTATGCATAGCTCCCATATATACCTACCGATTTTAGGTATTTTTAATATTTGGCGAGAAGGAACGAAAATTGAAGAAACTTTCGAAATTGAGGTTTATCAGTCCTCTATATCACCTCATATAATGATAACTCCAAATGTTCGGTAATTCCTACACGATTTTATCAATATTGATGACAATTTTCATATTGGACCTGCAGCTTCCACCCCACCCCAGAAATAAATTCCTATGTACGTTGGTGATGGCCTCATATAACTTTGTCCACTAAATTGCTGTATTTTAAGAATTTTATACACATGTTCCACCCTAACATTCGTCGCAAACAATAATGTAGGACTAAGATTGGGACGACTGGACTTGAAGATCAGAAATGCACTGCAACATGAAATACAGAAAAAAATGAAATACAGTTCAAAGTTTTGAAATAACCTCGCGCCATTTTCGATTATACGGCATTTACATTAGAACTTTTTACCGGGTTAACCCACTTTATGAGGATTTATTTGGCATATATTCAAAGGAATTGAAAATGTAAACCCTTTCGGTTAACCAAATCCGGTTCAATGTAAACGACCTTTTAGCCGAGTTTTCCAAATGAAGTGTCAGTAATTTTCTCAAATGTAAAAATCCTCATGGTAGCTCTATATAACGGTGATTCGGAGAACGAACTACCGATTACCGATCTACATCGTCGATATTCATCTATGCTAAAACTTTA
>NW_026886372.1:0-77517 GCF_032173495.1 Musca vetustissima
CGTATGCGGAAAGGGAATAAAAAAAATCATATGAAAATCGTGAATACTGTATAATTTGTTGTACTATAGTTCTGATTTCCCCCTCTTTTAATCTAATATCAACTTTATTACAATTAAGTACTCTTCATACACAGCAGCACTATTTTACGAAATCTCTTTCTTATTTCCATTACATAGATTAAAAATAGATCAGAATTCCGAATTAATACTTTACCAGAAACGTACAGGTTCCACATTCTGTTCCATTTATAACTTTTCGAACATATAAGTACACATTTTTTAGACAACCTCCATACTATCACCGCCACTAAATTTTGTATCACTTAGTACATAAAACCCTTTGGTCCTTCTTTCTAACTTTCTGTCACTGACATTCCAAATTGTAGGTTTCCAGCTTTCTCCGTTACCCAAATCCAAATTGATCCAAATTTAGTGAATTTTCTATTTACTATTCGTACACATAAATTCGAGTTTCGCAAGTTGTCTCCATAGCTCAATACTACACTTCAACAGTAACCTGAATTCTAAATCTTAGGAATCATACAAATCCAAATCGTTTCAAATTTAGTACCATTTAGTACTTTTTATACAAATAAGTAAGAATTTCTAAAACTACATCAATCCTACACTCTACCAGTAATCTTAATTCCACCAAAGTCCAAATTGTACCAGATTTAGTTCTTTTGGTACTCATAAGTACAAATTGCCAAATGAAAATCAATTCTGCTTTTATATAGTAATCGTAATTGCAAATTTAAAGATTAAAGACCAAATTATACCATATCTGATACCTTTCTCTACTTTTCGTACCCATATTCCAAACCTATCTCAATATTTCAAACCTGCTTTCAAATAGTAATCGTCAGTCCCATATTCCAAACCCATATTCCAAACCTATCTCAATATTTCAAACCTGCTTTCAAATAGTAATCGTCAGTCCAAATTTAAAAATTCCAGCTCTACAGTTCAGGATTCGAGTTCCACCCGTTCACCAAAGTCCAAATTGTACCAAATTTTATGCTTTTCGTAGCCAAAGTAACCTTAAACCCATAACCAAAATAACCTTAAGTCTGCATTTAAAGATTCCAGCTCTATTCGTTTACCAAAATCCAAGTTGTACCAAATTTAGTACAATTTATTACTTTTCGTAGACGTAAGTTCGAGTTTCTAAGACTGCTTCAATTCCACACTAAAACAGTAATTTTAATCATAATTTCTAGGATACCAGCCCTACCCGTTCACATAGATCTCAATTTTACCATATGTAGTACTTTTCGTACTTATGAATTCGAATTTCCTGTCAGATAACAGTAATTTTATTGTTCTCCATCTCTATCATTTCCCTCAAATCTAAATTGTACTAAACTTAGTACCATTTAGTACCTTAATTCTGTAATTTTCCTTCCAATCTTAAGTCTTTCATTTCTATCCGTTAACTCTAATGCAAATTGTACCAAATTATGTACCATTTAGTACACATGACGACCAATTTTCAAAACTACCGACTTATCTCACTCTACTCCCTACACTCTAACAGTAATACTAATTCGAAATTCCTGAATCTCAGACCTATCCGTTCACGCAAAAACAATTTGCAAACTACTTGGTACCATTTAGTACTTTTTGTTTCTATAATTAAGAATTTCCTAAACTACCTCAATTCTGCACTCCAACAAGAATTTTAATTCTAAAATTCTGGAGTCCAGCTCTATCCGTTCCTAAATAATTAAGTTGTACCAAATATAGTACCATTTAGTACACATAAGTACTATGCGTCCATATCTCAATTCTATATTCCACAAGCAACCATTATTCCAAATTTAGGTTTCCAGCTCTCTCCGTTCACCCAAATCCTAATTGTACCAAATCTAGTGCCGTTCAGTACTTTTCGTACATATAAATACGAATTTGCAAAGATGTCTCTATAGCTCAATCTTCAACAGTAATCTTAATTTCAGGATTTCAGCTCTATCCTTTCAAGCAAAACCCAAATTGTACTAAATTTGGTACCATATAGTACTTTTCGTACTTATTGGTACTACTAAATCCTACATTCAAAAGTCATTTTTCACAATTTGAAGACTCCAGCTCTATCTGTTCAACTAAATCTAACTTGCACCAAATTTAGTACTATTTATTACTTTTCGTACACATAAGTACGATCTTTTAAAACTACTTCAATCCTGTGCCCAATAGTAGTCCTGATACCGATTTTCCGGATTCCATCTCTATACACTCAACTAAATGCAAATAGTACCAAATTTAAGTACGAATTTCTATACATCAACACCACTTCCCAACCTGTATTCCATATACAATTTCAAGATTCTAGCTATATATGTTCAATATATGTATACAATTAGAACTAAATTTAGTAATTTTTAGTACTTTTAGTACACTTATAGGTCGAATTTCCAAAAACCCTTTCGTACATCTTTCTAACTTTCCATCAGTGACCCACATTCTAGCTCTTCTCGTTCGCCAAGAATGACCCACATTCTAGCTCTTCGCGTTCGCCTAATACAAAGGGTACCATATTTGGTACATTTTAGTACATTTCGTACCATTCTAATTCGAATTTCCAAAAAGCCAGCCTTATCTCACGCCTACACACCAACAACAACCCACATTGAAAATTTCAAGGTTCTAGCTTCAGCCGTTTCGTCTGGGCGATGATCTCACTCACTCCCTCACTTAACACTAAGCTCTTTTATATATATAGAAGATTATATATATATAGAAGATATATATCAATGATCCACAGAATGGAGGAGTATTGTATAGGTTACAAAAATCTTCTGGCCGACAATTCACATTAACAAAGGTCGTAAAAAATGCTCAAAAAAAAAAAATAAATAATAATAATTTGAAGTGTCGTTATATGGGATCTAACTGAAACTTAAGCCAATAGTGTTCATTTTTGGTAAGGACAATTTAAACCCAATCCGAATATGTTTGACATCTCAATTTCGTGGTCATGGATATTGCAAGATAGCATGGACGGGTAGCAACTCCAACTTGTAGATAACAATTCGTCATCATGTTATTACATCAAATGATGTTATTTTGCATTTCAGTTTTGCAATATTATTGCTAGAAAACTTATTTGCATTTAAAAATTAAATAACAGTTGTGTCAATATTGTGATGTCGTTGCAGTTATTTGCGTCTGAAAAATTAAACAGTAATAACAATTAGTTATTATTTTATTATAATAAAAAATTGTTTATTAAATGTGTTCTTTTAACATGCATTATTTTTTACCTAGACCATATTGTGGTATGTATTGGTTCCTTTGTGTGTAACATTCAGAAGGAAGCAAGATAGATCGATATTTACTTTCGAAGATGTAGTGCGAATAAATTTTTTGAACCGGATATTAAGATAACAATCCTCATAATAGTCCGTTTCAATAAATTTAGCACTTTTGTTTACTAGCTTTTTAATGATATGCATAATTTTATGATGACCGATGATATGTATAAATTATGGGGTATCCGGTGAATATATCGAGGTTTCGCAAAAGGAACGAAAATTTTAATATAACATGAACCTTATTGTGGACGGCCCTATGAACTCAGCGTTTTTCTCGGGTCACTTGGACTACCTAATGTTGATAAAAAATCTTTACCCTATGTCTACATTTTCGTTAGGTCTTTTACATATAAAATCCTCTTTAAATAGTTAACAAAACATAGTTTTTGTTTTAAATACAACTCCAATATTTTCTCATATATATATATATATATATATATATATATATACTAAAAAATAAACTTCTTTACGCCATGCTAAATATCTCCATATATGCCAACTTGATTTGCCATCAAGCTGAAACCCTATTAATTGTATTAAACAAAAACAACAAGTTCAGATTTCCTAACAACTTTTATAATCTATAGAAATCTATTATAGACAATAGCCGCCTGTAACAGTTTTGTTTATTAGTATTTGTAATTAAACAAACACATATACCCACACAGACATAGGTCATATTAAATATCCATTGGTGATGGAGGCGAGGATGTTGATGATGAAATAAATGAAATATCCTTCTTGTAAGCTGTTATGCCTCTAATGGCAAATCATTTATATTGAAGAGAAAGTTTTCATTAAAAATATTTGTTGAGGAAATGTCGATAACATGAAGCATTAAATGGAAAACAACAAAAACAATTGTTTTATATCCGTCAAAGATGTATCGTATTTCCTGGGTGGGGGATGAGAAAAACACGCGTACACACAAATATAATGCAAATAATAACTTTTAGAGGCAAAATAGAATACCGTTACAAAACGATAAATATGGGTTGAGGAATACATTTTTTAAGTTCTTCAGTACCGCTATAAGTCGGGAGGTATAAGAAACTTGGTCATTAACTTACTGTCAATTGGTTTGGGGATTTTTCTAAATATCCCCAAATTTAAAAAGAAAAAAACCTTAATCGCAGGATATTAAGACTATTATTATGTAAATATCCGGTTTAAATATTTGGAAATCCGGCTCTTTTTTATACCCTTCAGGTATAACAGGCAAAAATAATCGAGATTGACCCATGGTTCCTTTTGAGAATATGCATAGAATCACTTTCTGAATCGATTTATGCATGTCCGTCTGTACGTCCATGTATTTTTGTGAACAAAGTACAGGTCGCATTTGTGATCCGATTTGGATGAAATTTGGTATATGTCACTTATTTGGCCCAAGGACGAACCCTATTGAAATTGGAGAAAATCGGTTCAGATTTAGTAATAGCTCCCATATATAGTTTCCTAATAGCTCCCATATATGGTCCCTATATATCTTTCGATTTGCACGAAATTTGGTATAACCTTCTGAATTAGGTGTAGAATGATGTGTGTTAAGTTTCGTGAAAATCGGTTCAGATTTAGATATAGCTCCCGGTTCAGATTTAGATATAGCTCACATATATAGTTTCGCCCGATTTTAGGAAAATAGTGCACCAAAGTCCCTGAAAATCATTAGATTTGCACGAATTTTGGCATAGCCTACTGAATTAGGTCTATATTGCTGTGTGGTAAGTTTCGTGAAAATCGGTTCAGATTTAGATATGTCTCCCATATAGTTTTGTCCGATTTGGGTGAATGGTGCACCAAAGTCCTTGAAAATCATTAGATTTGCACGAATTTTCGCATAGTATACTGAATTGTGTCTAGAATGACGTGTGCTAAGTTTCGTGGAAATCGGTGCAGATCTAGATATAGCTCCCATGTATAGCTTCGCCCGATTTTAGGAAAATGGAGCACCAAAGTCCCTGAAAATCATTCGATTTGCACGAATTTCGGCATAGCGTACTCAATTAAGTCTAGAATGACATGTGCTAAGTTTCGTTAAAATCGGTTCAGATTTACATATAGCTCCCATATATATTTTCACCGGTTCAGATTTAGATATAGCTCCCATATATATTTTCGTCCCATTTTATGTAAATGCTGCACCAAAGCCCCCTTATTAATTCGATTAAATTTTAAACAGTGCAGCAGACCGAATAGCGTGTGTCAAGTTTGCTTTAAATCGATTTACAAAATTTAACATAGGTTGCAAAATGACATGTGTAGGGATTGATGTTAGTCGGTTTAGATATAGATAAAAATCACATATTTAAGTTCGTTCAATTTCATGTCAATATTCCTTCTAAAAGGCGACGTCTGTTAGGATAGATATATATAATATACCGAAAGTGGTGAAGGGTATCATATAGTCGGCCCAGTCCGACTTTACTACTTTCGTTACTGGTTTCTTTATCGATTCTTGCCATGAAAATGGCAAAAATCTAGTTTTTCGTCTTTGAGGACCCCAACTAAAATAAATTAAGGGCGTAATTATGTTTTCGATATGGAAGGACGAAATGTTCTCCAAGTAATGTTCTACGAAATGTCCTAAAAACAAGTAAAAATACCTAAAGATCGGCAGACCCAAACTTTTTATACCCTCCAACATGAAGTGGACATTCAGAATACCTTCAATCAATCGTGTCTTTAGGAGAAAATGTAGTACCAAACTACAGACACTCATATTGGATGGGGTTGGCTATACATTGAAAACTCTAAACACTAATTAACAGCTTATTTCCGATGAAAAACGTGTCCAATATCCCCAAAATACCGAATATTGGGGGATATTTTTATATGGGGGCTTCATCAAAAAGCGGCTCAATATTACACATTTTTAGTAGAAAGGCTCACATTACATTCAGAACCCAAAACTATTGAATTACAATCACATCGTTTAAAAAAAAGTGCCTAACATCACCCAAAATACCGAAAATATGGGGGCTACACCAAAATGTGGAAGTACTAGTAATACCTGTGCAAATTTTCTATTTAAAGATTGTTATCTCTATGGCGATTTTAACAGACGGACGGACATACAGCCGAACATGGCTAAATTTTATTCTGATCATAAAATTTTATTCTGATCAAGAATATATATAAAGTACATATATTTAAAACAAATTCTCATTCGATTTAACTGAAAAATATATTCTCCAAAAATGCATCTCTGGGATAGCTTGAAAAGTCATACGCCCATGTTTTACAATTATACAAGATAGGAAAAAATAGCCTAAGTCCAGTGAAATTGGACTTAGCGCCTTTAACCATCACTACAGGGCAATAACAACAAATAAGATAACTGTAGAATTTGTTATTAATTTGATGCATTTTTACTTCTTGAACATTTCTGAATAAAAATCTCAGTTTCTACAAAAAAGTGGTCTTACCAACTCCAAATAAATTCTAAAATTAAACTTTTATATAACATATTCACCCACGTCTATATGAAATCACAGTTCTTTAAAATATATGCTGGCAACTGGTTTATAGCTATCAAGGAAGAATCACTGTGTTTATGGGGGTGAGGGACGTTAGTCAAAACAAAATTATTTAAATAACCCATTTATGTCAAGGCGATGATGGCACAAGTTGTGCATGTTGTGCCATTGAATAGTGGTTTTCCTTCCGCTGTTGTTTTCGTTACTCCATAACCACAATATTGCCAATCATGAATCTTTACAAAATACTTACACTTGTGGCAGCATTCGTTGTATGTTACTGATGGTTTATTATTATGGGGCTATTGGTGGTTAGACATAAGGATATGTTCCATTATTGTCGAGGCGATAATATTTCAGCCAATGTGTGGTCGGTTGAAAACGTATTTGAAATATACATTGTAAAAATATTTAAGGGGACCCCCATTCCCGGGGTCAAAATTTTATAGATTTAATTCGAATCTATACTAATTGAAGAATGTCCCTACAAAATTTCAAGTGAAAATCTCAAAAACTCTTGAAGATATAGCCGATTTATTGTGTCAGCATCAAGTGACGGCTAAAGGGCTTCTCAAACTTTAAACACGTTTTTCTCTTTTGCGAATGGCGGGCACGATAACTCACTCTCTGTGAGTGTGTAGCTATCGTATGAACTAGGATAAAGCCAATTGGTGAAGATCTTCCTTATTTTTTAGCTTGGGTTTTGGTCAAAAATCGGCGATTTTCCAAACTTACCTTAAGGGAACCCCCCCATTCTCGATTTTTTTTTCAAGATTTTCAATGGGCTGGTAAATCAAAACCAATGCTTGTTAAGGTTTGTAACTTAACACATATATACTTGAAGATTTAAAATAGAAGAAAAATAATTTACAAAAGATGTTTGTCCTTATATTTTTGATGGTGGGCATGAAAACTCCTCACTGGAACATCGGAATCCGAAAATTCCAACGGTGTAAGAAAGAGTACATGCCTGGCTCTCGTATGAACTAGGATTATTGACTTCGCTCCAAAAATAACAAAATGGTGGACCTTTGAAAAAATATTTTTGGAAAATCGCCGATTTTGTACCAAAACCCAAGTTAAAAAATAAGGAAGATCATACGATAGCTATACATTCACAGAGAAACGTGTAAAAATTTGAAGTCGATTGGGTTATTATTTTTTGAGCTATCGTGCCCGCCATTCGCAAAAAAATGTTTAGAGAAAAACACGTTTAAAGGTTGAGAAGCCCTTCAGCCGTCACTTGATGCTGACACAATAAATCGGCTATATCTTCAAGAGTTCTTGAGATTTTCATTTGAAATTTTGTAGGGACATTCTTTAATTAGTGTAGATTCGAATTATATCAACAGCATTTTTGACCCCGAGAATGGGGGGGTCCCCTTAAGTCAAGTAAAGATTTTACCTAATAAAGCAAAACAAAAATCTATACGAGGTCGGATAATACAACCATTACACGCAAATTTCGTATTTATACCCTTTACCACACTGTGGTATAGATTATTGTCTTTGTGCGTATGTTTGTACGTAAACAAAATCGGTTCAGATTTATATATAGCTATATATTTTTTTAGATTCAAATTTAAGCCGATTGACACAAAATTTTGCGCAAGGCACTGAAGCTGGGGTAGCCTAACGTGTGCCAAGTTTTATAGAACTCGGTTCAGTTTTATATATAGTTCCCATATATATTTTTTAGGATTTTAAAATCGGGTACGATTTAGATATAGCTCTCAAGTACCCCAAAATTCTGAAAAATGAGTACCGTTATATGGGGACTATCAGAAAAGGTAGACCGACATTTAAAATTTTTCGAGGAGACATTTGGTATCCTATAAGAACCATTGTACAAAATGTCAGCGAATTCGCTTGAATAGCGCGCTCAAGAAACCTAATATATCGAAATTTGGGGGTGGATCGATATAGCTCATCTTCGAACTTGACCAGCCTGAAAAAAGACAACTTTATGCAAAATTTTGGCGATCTATCTCAATCCGTTTAGATGCTAGGTTGATAATAACAGTCAGATGGGCATGCTAAATACAATTTTACGTCGATCAAGAATATATATACTTTATAAGGCCGGAAATAATTATGTCGATGAGTTATGAACGGAAAAAAACCTTAATATATCTTCCATGCTATGGTGGAGGATATAAAAAGGTACAAATGTATCCGGTTATTTATCATAGGATTAAGTCGGTTCACATATAGACACGGATCACATATTTAATTTAGTCATTTTATGTCAATGGTCCGTCAAAAATGCGAGGTCTGTTAGGAAGCATCTCTTGAATATAGCCAAAGTAGTAAAGGGTATAATATAGTCGCTCCCGTCCGACTTTTCTACCTTCCTTACAGGTTTTTCTGTTATGTTAGTAAATATGTCTGTGATATATGTTTCTAAAATCTTATATACATTGGTGGCCAAAACTGAAGATAAAGATATCGTGTTGTTTTTTTTTTTTTTAATTTTAAATCGGGTATTTTATTCACATTTAAAAAAAATATTGGTTCCAAATTCATTGAAAAATAAATAATAGTTTATGGATAAGGGAATTGCCTTGAACAAAACTAAAGCAAATCTACAGTACAAACAGATTAGCATTAAAGTTGTAGTTATTTTTACCATTATAATTATTATGTTGTAGTTTCTACTCCTATTTTCATTCTTATAGACAATTTTTAAATCGATTTTATTACAACAACATGTGCCTGGTTTTCAATTGGCTCTTACTGCTAAAGATATGTAAAAATTTGATACAAACAAATACAATACAACGATAAAATAGGTAATTACCAGTGATTGTGAAAATAATTTATCACAGAAAATGATTTCAGAGAAATAGTCCATGAATAAATCAGTGATTTCTCGAATTATAAGTTTATTTTATGCAACTATATCAGTAGATACAGTTCAGCACGGAAGATGGCTGCAAAAAAACATCAGTTCGTACTGATCAACAAATTGTCATAGCTGTAAAAACTACCCATTTAAGAGTTCAACGGAATTTTTGAGAGGGTTATCCTTCGATATAACCTCAAGAACAGAGCGTGGTCTACATACCCGGAAATCATCAAGTCTATTTATTTCTGAAAGAAATCGCAAAGCCAGATCGCATTTCGCAAAAGCTCATATTAATTGGAATTCGACTCAGTAAAAATATAGTACGGTCCCTGCTTTCTCATGGTAGTTTTTTCATGTCTGAGTCTTTAATATTTAACATTAATTCATCCGAGAGATTAATGTTAAATATTAAAGACTCAGACATGAAAAAACTATCATGAGAAAGCGGGGACCGTAACGGTTATAAGTAATATCAAATCAGATAAAAATAACAGTTATTTTGTGGCCTAAATAAAAAACATTTTATTTACTTATTTATTTTGCTGCCGATTACTAGCAAAATTTGCTTATTTATAAGAAAACCCAGTAAGGAAAGTAGTAAAGTCGGACGGGGCCGACTATATGATACCCTTCACCACTATGGGTATATTAAACAGGACTATTAGCATGAAATTGGGTGAAATAAAATATGTGATATTTATCTAAATGTGAATCTACCTAGATCTATCCATAAAGTATGTAAATCGTCTTCAAAGAAATATAAATAGGTCATTCGTTGGGCTATGTCTGTACTTCTAGAAAACGCAACTATATAATTTTATGCTCAATTTTGTACGATATGCAAACTTTGATGTCAATCTGACTAACATGAGTAGTTTGATGCCCAATTTACTTGAAATCGGGCAATTACATAAAATCAATCTATAATAAAAAGGGCTATATCTATCTAAATCTGGATCGATTTTCACGAAACTTGGCAGACATCATTCTAGACCTAAATTATTAGGCTGTACCAAATTTCCTGCAAATCGAAAGATATATAGAGACTTTGGGGCACCATTTACATGAAATCGGACGAAACTATATATGGGAGATATATCTAAATCAGGACCGATTTTCATGAAACTTGGCAGACATCATTCTAGGCTCTATTAAGTACGTTATGCCAAATTTCGTGCAAATCGAAGGATATATAGGGACTGTGGTGCACCATTTACATGAAACTATATATGGGAGCTATATCTAAATCTGGACCGATTTTCTCGCAAATTGACAGACATCACTCTAGGCTTAATTCAGTACGTTATGCCAAATTTGGTGCAAATCAAAAGATATATACGGACTTTGGGGCACCATTTACATGAAATCGGACGAAACTATATATGGGAGCTATATCTAAATCTGAACCGATTTTCTCGAAACTTGGCAGACATCACTCCAGGCTTAATTCAGTACGTTATGCCAAATTTCGTGCAAACCGAAAGATATATAGGGACTTTGGGGCACCATTTACATGAAATCGGACGAAACTATATATGGGAGCTATATCTAAATCTGGACCGATTTTCTCGAAAGTTGGCAGACATCATTACAGGCTCAATTCAGTACGTTGTGCCAAATTTCGTGCAAATCGAAATATATATAGGGACTTTGGGGCACCATTTACATAAAATCGGACGAAACTATATATGGGAGCTATATCTAAATCTGAACCGATTTTTACGAAACTTTGCAGACATCATTCTAGACCTAAATGATTAGGCTGTACCAAATTTCGTGCAAATCGAAAGATATATAGGGACCGTTCACATTAAATCGGTTAAATATATATATATATGGGAGCTATATCTAAATCTGATCCGATTTTTCCCAATTTCAAAAGGTTTCGTCCTTGGGCCGAATAAGTGACCTATGCAAATTTCATCCAATTCGGATCATAAATGCGACCTGTACTTTGTTTACAATTTAACATGGACAGACAGACGGACGGACGGACTGACGGACATGCATAAATCGACTTAGAAAGTGATTCTATGTATATTCTCAAAAGGAACCATGGGTCTATCTCGATTATTTTTGCCTGTTACAAACATATGCACAAAGACATAATACCCTGTACCACAGTGTGGTGAAGGGTATAAAAATCAAAAAGTCGCTTTAGTTTTGACCAAGCAATAATTGGGTTTTAGTTTTCTAATGAATATGTTTTATTTCAAAATAAATTTTTATTTTATTTTATTTTATTTTTTTATACCCTTCACCACACTGTGGTACAGGGTATTATGTCTTTGTGCATATGTTTGTAACATCCAAAAATAATCGAGATAGACCCATGCTTCCTTTTGAGAATATGCATAGAATCACTTTCTGAGTCGATTTATGCTTGTCCGTCCGTCCGTCTGTTGGTGTTAAATTGTAAACAAAGTACAGGTCGCATTTATGATCCGAATTGGATGAAGTTTGACACAGCTCACTTGTTTGACACAGCTCACTATTGAAATTGGGAAAAATCGGTTCAGATTTAGATATAGCTCCCATATATATTTTCGTCCGATTTAAGGTACATGGTACACCAAAGTCCCTATATATCTTTCGATTTGCACGAAATTTGGCACAGCGTAATAAATAAGGTCTAGAATGATGTGTGCAATGTTTCGTGAAAATCGGTTCAGATTTAGATATAGCTCCCATATATACCTTCGCCCGATTTTAGGTAAATAGTCGACGAAAGTCCCTCGAAATCTTTTGATCAGATATAGCTCCCATATATATTTTCGTCCGATTTTATGTAACTGGTGCACCAAAGTCCTTTCGATTTGCATGAATTTTGGTATAGGGTACTGAATTAAGTCTAAAATGTTGCTGCTAAGCTTTGTGAAAAGATCCATATCTAGGCCGTTGTATCGTACTGATGTTATAATAATTTAGTCTCTGGCAAGTTTCCCCGAAATCGGTTCAGATATAGATATATAACAGAAACGTGTCGTCTGTTAGGATACATATGTAGAATATACCCAAAGTGGTGAAGGGTATCATATAGTCGGCCCAGCCCGACTTTACTACTTTCCTTACTGTTTTTTTTTTTTTTTTTGAAAATGAATAAATTGCCTTTTTCAAAAGAAAGTTTTCCTAGACTTTCTTTTCATAACAGTTACAGATCATTTATTCAATTTGTAGTTATATTATTTGTAGTTTCAGTTGCATAAGTTTTGCCACCAAAGTATATATAGGCTTTGAATTTTTCTTTGACCACACCTGACTATAAACGATTTTCTACCCACATAAACTGAAAATTTATTCCGAAATCATTATGAAGGACTTACATACTTCATTAAAATGTGTTTTAAAATATTTCTACAAATTCAATGATGTAAAATTTAAAATAGGAATAATTTAAAATTCTCTAAAGTCTGTGTTTCAATATTTTATTCATAATTCAGCGATGCGTTTAATGTTATTGTTCAAATGCGTGATAATGTGCTAGTTGATGTGACCGTGGAATTTGAAAAAGCATATAATGTAATACATACACACCCACATCCACATTTGTGGTGTATATGCCAACCCACCCATAATTGGTCGCCACAATTACAAACGTGTCTGTCGAACTACGGACATCATTCCCACTTTTGGAATAAATTTCACTTCATTTTCATAAAAATATAAATGTTTTACTTAATTTTCATGGAATAACAAATGGAGAAAAAAAAACAGAATAATTGTGCAAAACTACAGCGAATGAATAAAAATTTAGTTAGTGGAAATGTCGAAAAGCATCATTGCAGCATTGAATAGATTCCATCTATATATTTTTTTGTGTTTGGGACGAGGAAGGTGTCAAAACATCTGCATTCGAAGTATGCTGTGAAACAAATTAAATGTTTTTACAATCCATTGTTGTGTTGGTTAAAATGTATGTTGTTATTGGCATTTGCGTATTTTGCAATTTATTTTGCCTTATTTAAATGTTAAATTAAACCGTTGTGTAAATATGTTCAATAGTTATTTTGTGCTCTATACAATGCAGTATAATAAGTTCAATTTAAATCATGTTCACAAAGTTTAAGCATTTGAAAATTTGAATAACAAAAGCCTCTTATGTTATTGACTATATTGAAATTAAAATATTTTTTACGTGAAGTATTTAAATTTGTTGAACATTACGGCCATAGTATAATTAATACAAGGTAGGGCACAGCTACAAACTGATTACAATTTTTTCTCAAGGTGACTTGTTCCGTCAAATCAAAATAAATATTTTGTGCGTATTGTTTTGAATACTATGTCAAATAAATTCAAAATAAATTGAAATATATTCAAATTTAATTGAAATGAAAATTATGTCTTTAACATGTTCGTCTGGAAGTAATTACTTTGTTATGGATGAAACAAACATTTGATGGTATTCCCTATAGGATTTTGGGAAGAAATCATAACATTTCATTTATTTTTCGTGTTTTTAGTTTTGTGTTGAAAAAATGTGAAATAAACACAAACACTTGTTGCGTATATTTATTTTATTTTTGGCAGAAGAAGCCACACGTGCATAGTTGCTTTTTTGTTATTCACCTCAAACTGCCCTACCTTGTATTATTGTACCATGATTACAGCTCTACCTAAATTTCGATAAGTGAGTTCGACGTTATTCACCACAAAGGTTGAACACATGTATTTATATGAATGTTACCGAAATACGTCGACGTACGAATTTTTAATGTTGAACAAAATCAACTATGACAGAATGTAGTTTGTTTTTTTATTTTGTTTAAAATAAAAACAAAACATGAAGAAAATATAAATTTTTCATTAGAGTAACTTCGGGTAATGTGGTCCACCATTATCTTTTTATACCCTTCACCACACTGTGGTACAGGGTATTATGTCTTTGTGCATATGTTTGTAACAGGCAAAAGGAAACGAGATAGACACATGGTTCCTTTTGAGAATATGCATAGAATCTGTCCATGTTAAATTGTAAACAAAGTACAGGTCGCATTTATGATCCGAATTGGATGAAATTTGGCACAACTGATTTGTTTGGCCCAAGGACGAACCCTATTGAAATTGGGAAAAATCGGTTCAGATTTAGATATAGCTCCCATATATATTTTCGTCCGATTTAAGGTAAATGGTGCACCAAAGTCCCTATATATATTTCGATTTGCACGAAATTTCGCACAGCATAATGAAGAAGGCCACGAATGATGTGTGCAAAGTTTCGCGAAAATCGGTTCAGATTTAGATATAGCTCCCATATATATCTTCGTCCGATTTAAGGTAAATGGTGTACCAAAGTCCCTATATATCTTTCGATTTGCATGATATTTGGCACAACGTACTAACTTAAGTCTAGAATGATATGTGCAAAGTTTCGTGAAAATCTGGTCAGATTTAGATATAGCTCCCATATATATCTTCCCACGATTTTAGGGAAATAGTCCACTAAAGTCCCTGGAAATCTTTTAATTTGCACGAATTTTGGCATAGGGTACTGAATTAAGTCCAGAATGATGTGTGCTAAGTTTCGTGAAAATCGGTTCAGATTTAGATATAGCTCCCATATATAGCTCCGCCCGATTTTAGGTAAATAGTCCACTTAAGTCCTTGGAAATCTTTTGACTTGCACGAAATTTGACACAGCGTAATGAATAAGGTCTAGAATGATGTTTGTTAAGTTTCGTGAAAATCGGTTCAGATTTAGATATAGCTCTCATATATATCTTCGTCCGATTTAAGGTAAATGGTGCACATAAGACCTATATATCTTTCGATTTGAACGATATTTGGCACAACGTACTTAATTAAGTCTAGAATGATATGTGCAAAGTTTCGTGAAAATCGGGTCAGATTTAGATATAGCTCCCGTATATAGATTCGCCCGATTTTAGGTAAATAGTACACTAAAGTCCCTGGAAATCTTTTGATGTGCACGAAATTTGGCACAGAGTTATGAATGAGATCGAGAATGATGTCTGCCATGTTTTGTAAAAATCGGTTCAGATTTAGATGTAGCTCCCATATGTTTTTTCATCCGATTTAAGGTAATTGGTGCACCAAAGACCCTATATATCTTTCGATTTGCACGATTTTTTGTATAGGGCACTGAATTAAGTCCAGAATGATGTTGCTAAGCTTTGTGAAAAGATCCATAGCTATGGCCGATTTGTGTCAATCGGTACTAATGTCATATAAATTAGTCTCTGGCATGTTTCCCTGAAATCGGTTCAGATATAGTTTTATAACAAAACGCGTCGTCTGTTCGGATACATATGTAAATATACCCAAAGTCATGAAGGGTATCATATAGTCGGTCCAGTCCGACTTTACTACTTTCCTTTCTGGTTTTATTGTGTGACTTAAAATTCTGTATTTTATTAGAAAGAAAGAAAGATAAGCGTAAAAAGGATTTTCTACAATTTGGATTAATAACTTTATTAAATTTTTGAATGTAACCTTTGAAGAAAATAAATTAATATTAAAATAGAAAATTATTTGCCTGCTGCTGCAATATAGGTTAAGTTTTTAACTGAAGTTGCTCTACGTTAATATTTGAGCCCTCAGTCAAACTTATTCTTATTTAGTAGAGGGCCAGATGTTGTATTTGTGTGATGTGTGATCTGGTTTATGGATTATGTGTGGGCCAACTTTTTTGGAACGGAGATGATCTATACAATGAGAACCCAAAATACTAATTTACAGCAAATTCGGTTGGAAAATACCTCCTCCAAAATACATCTTTATAATTCGATAAATCACTCATTTATTCATGGATATCATTTTATGTAATATATTATTTTCACAAACACTTGTAATTAGCTGTTTCAGCGGAATACTGTATTTATTTCAGTTAATTAGAAATTTAAAACAAACATATCTTATTTTAATAAAATTCTTTTAAAAATGACCCATAAGAATCGAAATAGGTGTAGAAACCAAAAAGTATTAATTATAACGTTAAAAATAACTTAAATTTTAGAGCTCTTCCGTGTGTACAGTAGAACTGCTTTTGTTTTGTCATAAAGTACCCAGTACTTATTAACCTTGCAATTTTAGTTTCCTAAAAATGTACAATTTAATATAAAATTGTCCTTTAAACCTATATGAAAATTTTCTCTAAATATATTTTTTCACTCACCAAGAATCGATAGTCCCAAATTACAGCCACAACGGTGGTGCAGCCATATAGCGCACCACAAATTGGATAAATTACCCAAATATCTTGAATTTATTATATATAATTCATTTGTGATTATAATATAAATCCTAATATCTCATCTTATCCAAATTCAATGTGTCGCAGTATTCAGACCGACCGACTTTAAACCTTTACATAGTTGTTAATTCCCATTTTATAACATGGGTGGATTTTGAAATCAAGAATAATTTCAAGTATTCTCCATGCAATGCTTCTGTTCATCGTCATTATATTTTTTACAATTTATCGAATGATATATTATCTAATAGTCCACCGCCTTAGATATACGAGTAACTCCGAATGCACCATTAATATTCGACATAGTCTCTTATGTGCGCACATATAAGGGGTTCTAATTGTATGGTTTTCATTTCGGAACCAAATCATATTTTTGTTGCCGCTGAAACAATTCATCTTCCACCGCTAGTTTTGTCCTTTCCACAATTTGAAAAGGAGTTCAGAAACAAATAAAAGCACAACACTCTAAAAGTGTTCAAGTGTGTGTTTATAGCAACATCCAAGAGTATTGAAGCAAGATGTAAAATGTTGTGTAGGGTTATAATTTTTTGACTTTTTTCTCTAACAACCCGGTTTCAAATAGTAGGAATGAATGAGCATTTGCCCATGAATGACTCAACTAAAATCCACTTTGAAGTTATGTTTTTGTGAAAATAATTTATATTTTTTAATCATACAAACCCAAAACGGATTTTTTTTTTCATTTTGAAAATTATACCGAACGTGAAAAAAATGTGATAACATTTGACGTTTTTATTTGAATCAATTGCCTTTATTTTTAAGGCCTGCTAAATACTTTTATAATTTTCACTGTTTAAGACATTTCGTGGGATATACTTTTATGTGGCTCTAAAAAAAGCAAAAATTCTTACAAATTCTCATAAATAAAAAAAATTAAATGATTTTGGACCTGATGTTTTTATAGAACCATTTGGGAAAATTCTATAAATTTGTCTTTGGTTTCAGTAGCGGGAACGTCCTGCTTATTTTCTAGGCATCGGGAACTATTAGGGTAGCTAACGACAATTGGATATACTGTTGCATGCTTATTCCCATTTTCCGTTTCTCTACTCATCTAAAACTTGTTGGCAATCTTGTTTTGGCTTAAACGTCATTCATAGATGTTCCCCCTAGTCTGGTATTCTTTCAAGACCGCCTGATTAATACTAGACTTATATTTACGTTGGGCGCCATCTTGGGAGACAAATACCGCCTGCCCATTGAAAAAACTATTTCCATGTAGGGCGCCATTCAAAGGTGTTTCCTCTCAGTCTGATATTCTCTGAAGACCGCCTGGATATTAGGAAGCTTTTGTGTTTCCACGTTGGGCGCCATCCCGGTCAGATATATCTTTAGTAAACAATAAATAAAAAGATATATTTGGACTTCAACGTTGAGCGCCATTTGTGCTGATTCTTCGTAGTCTCCATAATGCTTGAATACATAAGTTTTTATATTGGTTTTCATGAAATAAAATAATCAAAAGAATAAATAAATAAAAAATAAAAAGATATATTTGGACCTCAACGTTGGGCGCCATTTGTGCTGATTCTTCGTAGTCTCCATAATGCTTGAATATATAAGTTTTCATATTGGTTTCCATGAAATACTGCAACGAAATACCGATTTGAATTCATTTATGTTAAAAAAAGCTAGGACCTTGAACGCAAAATATATAGTAACTTGGCCAAAAAATGCCCCATTAAAATACCGAATGTAATGCAAAATTTTTATGGTTTCTCAAAAAATTGGAAAATCGCCGATTTTTGACCAAAAACCAAGTTAAACCACTAACGAAAGTAGTAAAGTCGGAGGGGGCCGACTATATGATACCCTTCACCACCTTAGGTGTATTCAACAGATGAATCCTAACAGACGTCACATTTTTAAAGGACCACTAAAATGAAATTTGATACATAAACATGTCATTTTGCAACCGTTACTACATTCTACATCAGATACTACATCAGAACCGATTTCAGGAAAATTAACACACATCATTCTAGACGTAATTCATTACGCTGTGCCAATTTCGTGCAAATCGAAAGATATGTAGGGACTTTGGTGCACCATTTACATTTAATAGCTATATTTAAATCTGAACCTAATGGGAGCTATATCTAAATCTGAACCGATTTTCAGGAAACTGAACGCACAGCATTCTAGACCTAATTCATTACGCTTTGCCAAATTTCGTGAAAAGCGAAAGATATATAGGGACTTTGGTGCACCGTTTACTTTAAATCGGATGAAAATAAATATTGGACTTTGGTGCAGAATTTACATTAAAACGCACAAATATATATATATATATATATATGGGAGCTATATCTAAATCTGAACCGATTTTCAGGAAACTTAACACACATCATTCTACACCTAATTCATTAGACTGTGCCAAATTTCGTGCAAATTGTAAGATATATAGGGAATTTGGTGGACCATTTACATTAAATCGGACGAAAATATATACGGGAGCCATATCTAAATCAGAACCGATTTTCACGAAACTTAACACACATCTATCTAGATCTAATTCATTAGACTGTGCCAAATTTCGTGCATATCAAAAGATATATAGGGACTTTGGTGGACCATTTACATTAAATCAGACGAAAATATATACGGGAGCTATATCTAAATCTCAACCGATTTTCAGGAAACTTAACATACATCATTCTAGACCTAATTTATTACGCTATGCCAAATTTCGCGCAAATCGAAGGATATATAGGGTGCACCATTTACATTAAATCGGACGAAAATATATATGGGAGCTATATCTAAATCTGAACCGATTTTCAGGAAACTTAACACACGGATTTTCCCAATTCAATAGGGTTCGTCCTTGGGCCAAATAAGTGACCTATGCCAAATTTGATCCAAATCGGATCATAAATGCGACCTGATCTTTGTTCACAAAAATACTTGGACGGACGGACAGACGGACATGCGTAAATGGACTCAGAAAGTGATTCTATGCATATTCTCAAAAGGAACCATGGGTCTATCTCGTTTCCTTTTGCCTGTTACAAAAATATGCACAAAGACAAAATACCACATTTTGGTGAAGGGTATTAAAATCTCCACCGATTGGCTTTATCCTAGTTCATACGATAGCTATACACTCACAGAAAAACGTGTAAAAATTTGGAATCGATTGGATTATTAGTTTTTGAGTTATCGTGCCCGCCATTCGCAAAATTTATTTAATTTAACTCCAGCGGAATCCCAGCATCACAAACCCATAAAGAACTACATTTTCATCACTTAGATGTTTTTTTTTTAATCTTATGTAAAAACTCATCATAAAGTGATTGGAAAAAAGTCATAACCCTAATATAGATATGTTATGTTGTAGGCGTTGTTTGTGCAAAAATGTATCGTTGCCGCGAATATTTTACACTTTAGTAGCATACATTTTGGCGCAACCAAAAATGAGCTTTGCATAATGGTAGAACCATGTAAATAAAGAGTGCACACGGTAGCACACACAGTTATTTCAGGCCTTAATAAAAGAAATTAAGCTATTTAAGAAAACCTTTCTAAAAACTAAACTTAACTTTCTGAAGTCCATGTTATAGGTACAACTTTGAATGCTAATATTTGTGAAATGTTATCCAAAGTAAATATAACACAAATTTTGTTTTATCAAAAGGCCCTTAAGGTCGCATTGCCCAGTGTTGGTGGAATTCACAAAGTACTCTTATGAAAAGTATGTACTTTTTTTAATTCATGCTCTCGTATCTAGTGGCATAGAGGAGTGGTCATAAACACGTTATGCTTGTTAGCACTTTGGTCTGGCATATAGCGGACTCTAAACATTAACCAGGCACAGTGGTAGTGAAGAGAATGAGACGAAATATTATATGGACTGGCTGTGCAATTGCTTTTGGATTTTTTTTACTCAAAGCTTTATGACTAATGAAAGTAGTCAAGTGATATAGCTCCCATATATATTTTCGTAATGAAAGTATAAAATAAATCAAGTGAAGAGTATCCGCCCTGGTATAAAAATTAAATATATAAAGATTACGAACAAATACGGAATACACTTTCGGTTGTAAAATATTGTTGATACAATTCCGCTGTGCCGTTTTATGAGGTCTTTATCAAAACGTAGGCCGATATAACTTCAATCCTAGGATTAGTAGCAATGTACTTGCAAAATTTCAAAACTCTATTCTTAATATTGCGATATCTATCGAAGGTTATGACTCAATCGAAATATAATTTTATTCTTTATGAGGTCTCCGACGAATATTTCGAGGTATTGCAAAGGGAATTGCATATTTTATACACTCTCCACTTTATGGTGCTATACAGGATATAGGTATGTTGCATTTCAACTTTAACCACAGTACCTTCTTAAAGAAGAATTTTGGGGTTTTCGATTGCAAAATATTTGGCATATTCTAATGGTACAACAAGAAAATTGTGGAGACTATTCGACCTTTGCCGCCATCTATTAGATTGACTGTATTTTGGTAGTTTTAGTGTTTTCCTATAACTTTAAATTTAACGTTTTTATTGCCAGCAACAATATTTCCGTTTGATATGGAGCATGAATTAAAACAGAACCCAACAATAGCAAAAGTATCTACAGCAATAACAACGAACGAAAACAAAAACAACAAACTAAACAAAATGTACTTTTTTTTGGTGCATAGTTAGAGAATAAAATAACATATAATAGACACAAAATTAAACTCATACAGTTGTCTGTCTGTCTATCTATCTGTCTGTCGGTCTACTGTCTGCCCTGCCTAATTGTATATACGGTTGTATGATTATTCCCATATTGCGTTTCTCTACTCATCTATTCACGGTCGTCCTACTTGACTACGTGCCACAGAGTACAAGTGCATTTTCAGCTGAAAAAAAAAACTTTGAACCAAATGCAGGGAAAATGCAATACATTTAACAACCCATCCTATGTATGAGTATACGTATACATTCATATGCATGTGTGTCTGTATACATTGTTACAATATTGGCCTAATAACGAGAGAAAAATGAACAGGGGAATTATTAAATCGGGGTGGTATTTTGCCGACAATGATGATAAGTCAGTTGCTATTGCCAGACATGAAAACAATGGCGTAGTTCTATTAAAAAATCAATAAATACAGTTATAAGAGTTATCCATTTCGTGGTTTCAAAAGGAACCGAAACTCGACATCTGTCAAACTAAGTTTTTAAACTATTTCATTTTTTATTTCTGTTGAAAGTTCGCTTTACTACCTCACAACGCATACAAATTATCAAAACTTAATGCAACAATTAAAGACGATGTTATGTTCGACCCAGCCGTACTTTTTATACCCTCCACAATGAGGATGACAATCAAAATATCTAAAAATCGGTGGAAAAACGTGTTCAAAATCCCCAGAATACCGAATTCTGAGGGTATCGTTATATGAGGGACCTCCTGAAACTTGGGTCAATATTAATAATTTTTGGTACGGAGACGTGTTATACAATGGGAACCCAAAATTACAAATTACATTCAAGTTGGTTGGAAAACGTTATATGGGGTCTACACATTCGACATTCAGTGGGAACCCAAAGTATCACATTACAGCAAATTCGGTGAAAGAACTGTCCAAAATCCCTAGAATACCGATTATTGGGGAGTACCGTGATATGGAGGGCTACCCTGAAATTTGGGTCAGTATTAATAATTTTTGGCAGGGATTCAATGAGAACCAAAAATACCAAATTACAGTCTATTCGGTTGGGAAACGTTTCCTTTTGAGAATATGCATATAATCTCTTTCTAAGTCCATGTATTCATGTCCGTCCGTCTGTCTGTCCACGTTAAATTGTAAACAAATTACCGGTCGCATTTGATGAAATTCGGCATAGGTCACTTATTTGGCTCAAGGACGAACCTTATTGAAATTGTGAAAAATCGGTTCAGATTTTTATATAGTTCTCATATATATTTTCGATTATTGGGGAGTGACGTGATATGGAGGGCTACCCTGAAATTTGGGTCAGTATTAATAATATTTGGCAGGGATTCAATGAGAACCCAAAATACCAAATTACAGTCTATTCGGTTGCAAAACGTTTCCTTTTTAGAATATGCATAGAATCACTCTCTAAGTCGATTTATGCATGTCCGTCCGCCCGTCTGTCTATCCAGGTTAAATTGTAAACAACGTACAGGTCGCATTTATGATGCAAATTGGATGAAATTTGGCTTGGGTCACTTATTTGGCTCAAGGCGAACATTATTGAAATTGGGGACATTATTGAAATTGGGAGCTATATCTATATATTTTCGCTCGATTTATTTTTAAATGGTGTACCAAAGGCCCTATATATCTTCCGAGTTGCACGAAATTTGGCACACCATACTTAATAAGGTATAGAATGATGTTTGTTATGTTTCGTAAAAATCGGTTCAGATTTAGATATAGCTCCTATATATACTTTCGTCGGATTTAATGTAAATGGTGTACCAAAGTCCCTATATATCATTCCGAAATTTGACACGGCGTACGGAAATAGGTCTAGAATGATGTGTGTTAAGTTTCGTGAAAATCGGTTCAGATTTAGATGTAGCTCTCATATATATTGTTGTCCGATTTAATGTAAATGGTGGCATAGCGTAGTCAATTAAGTTTAGAGTGATGTGGGCTAAGTTTCGGTTCAGATTTTGACATAGCTCCTATATATATTTTTTCCGATTTTATGTAAATTGTGCAATCAAGGCCTAAGGTTTCTTCTTCCCATAGGAGAGCTGCAGGTATTCTTCTTCCTGTGGAATAGCTGCAGGTATTCTTCTTCCTATGGAAGACCTGGAGGTATTCTTCATCCAATGGGAAACCTGGAGGTATTGATCTTCCTATAGGAGATCTGCATGCAATTTTCTTGCTATAGGAAAGCTGGGGACGAACTTCAAACCATTTTGCACAATGAACTAGTTAATACTAATCTTTGGCCAGTCTCGTTGAAATCGGTTCAGATTTAGATATAGCTTCTACATATATATTTTCGTCCGATTTTACACAAAATTGACACACAATTTTGCACAACTTACTGAAGTTAGTATAACTTAGAAGTTAGATATAAATTCTGCACCAAACTCCCCAAATGGGTCTGATTGGCACAACATTTTTGCACAACGTACTGAAGATACTGTAACATAACGTGTGGCAAGTTTTGTTGAAATCGGTTCAGATTTAGATATAGTTTTTATATATGTTTTTTTCGTCCGATTTTATGTAAATGGTGCACCAAACTCTTCATGTTTATCAGATATTCCGATTCCGTTTGATATTTGCTTTAAATTGATTTACATAATTTTGTCCTATTGTAAGAAGCAACTCTAGAATTATATGTTGATGAGTCCAATTTCATTCACCCGCCCGATTTTACCGTTTTATTTTTTTGTGTTTTTAAGTTTTAGATTCATCTTATCCTATAATTTCCCTTTATAAAGTGGCATTTGAAGCTTCGGAAATTTTGAACATAAATTACTATTAATTCACAGTTTCAGATATCCCCTATATTAGGTATTTTGATGCTTTTGAGCACGTTTTTAACCTAAACAACAGCTTCTTCTCAACAACCGAACCTGCTCTAATCTACATCATAATTAGAAACATAAAGTGGTTAGGAGCATACAACCTTGGCACGTAACACATTTTCCGTCTGGCTCATAGGGCCATCGACCTTCATTCTTCATTCCTTTAATTTACTAATCTTCTCTGCTCTACAGATCTGTCTTTGGTCTCTTCTCTTCAATGTATCTCTTCTTGTGGATGATCACAACGGACCTAACCGGTCTCAGAGTGTTGCAGTCACAAATGTGACTGCACATCCCTAAACCTAACCTAACATAAACAACTGTAATCTGGTATTTTGAATACCTTTAAATCTTCATATTAAAAAATAGTGGTCCAATTTTTAGGTTAGCCCCCATATACCGTTACAGACCAAATTTTGGTATTTTGGGGAGTTGTGTCACGTGTTTCAACCAAATTGCTTGTAATTTTATATTTTGGATTTTCATTGAGTTGAAAATGTCAGTAGCAAAAATTTTTATTACTAATTTCAGTTTACCGATACTTATTTTGACGATTTGGGACACGTTTTAAACCGCCTTGAATCTAATTTAATTTTTTAGGTTTTCATTTCAAATCGTCCTAACGAACCTTATCAATATCTGTTTACGTTTTGTTATAGTTCTCATATAACAGTAACGACCCATTTTCGGTGTTTTGGAGTCTTTTGCCGCTTTTATAATCAATGTTAATTTTGCACTTCAGACAGGTAGCCAAATTTTATCTAAAAAAGTGTGTGTCCAAAATATTATAAAATGAAACACATAGACCTCATATGATTTAAATATAAGTCCTATTTGTTGCAATGTTAGGGGAACCTTAGTTCCAATAATAGGCAAAACTACCCCGTACGACGTTAGCCCTCTCCTTACACTTGTTTTCTATTTGAATGTATATATTCAATAATCATCGGTAATGGGGGAAATATCGATGTTAATTTTATCTATTCGGCAAATACAAACAATATTGTTCTTCAATTTCAAAAAAAAAATTGCAAAAGGGTTTCAGAGCAAATAAGGTTAAAACATAAGCATATATTGTCGGTTCTCAAAATTCACAGGACAGTGATTGCATTCTGGATATGATGACTATTGTTATTCCGTGAATGAACGCAGGCCATCAGAACGCAGGACAGGCAGAGAGGGTAGCGAGCGAGGGAATAAAACAAACAAACGTTGCGAATTTTTCACGTATTCTTTTGGAAATGTCGCAACCAATGCAGACAGACAAACGATTCATATAGACGGGCATACATAGTAACTATGTATGAATCAACAAAACGAAAAAGCGAACGGCCCGAGACCAAGCAACTCAGCGAGGTATTTCGTTGGCGCGGGAGAGACGCTTGTTGCGAGAACAGACAAACTGTTATGTCAAAATTTACAACATTTGCAAGAGTTGATTTTTTTTCTTTTTTTTTTTTTTTTGCCCAGCCCCAACCATTTCTTTAACTAACGTCATCAACATTTTCGTCTACTTTGCCTCAAAACGACTGAATAAAAAAGCAAAAAATAAACACAAGACGAAACATACGGAAAACTCCGGCGATATCTTGATGGGAAAAATGAAGCAATTTCTTTGTATATTTTTTGGCTGTTCCTAATAGTTATGCATTGCAAAAATGGTTCTGAGTTTGTCTATCTATGTGTCTGGGTGTGTGCTGAATTTTAGAATCAAATACAACTAAATGCATTTAGGCCTATTGTCTGGGCCAAGTTGAGTTGCCAGGACGGACGAATGACGGAGCTGCATACATGCATTTGCAGGGTGGTTATGTGTGGCGGTGTGTTGTCTTGTCTTCCTTCCGTGGAGTTTTGTAATTCAGGGTGACATTTTGGTGATTTAAATGCAAATGTTGAAAAATGTTTAAAGTAATAAAATTGTCTGGAATTTTGTTTGTCAGAACGGAAGGGTTTCTTGGCTGAGGGATTTTTGTTTTTGTTGTTGTTGTTTTTATATGGTCTCGTCGAGTGGGAGAATTGTGGAAATAGTTTTGTAACACTAAATATAAATTGGCTGTAAAGGATAGGTAATGGATATACGATGTTTGTATGTGTTTTATTTTGATCAAAAAAATTAAGGAATCAAGACACCTAGTTGAGAAAACATGTTGCAAGGAAAACTCAACAAATTGTATTCCATATATAGGTAAAAATAGAGGAAAAGGATAAAACAGATAGCCTATTATTTATAGATATAGAAAATAAATTGTAACAAAAGGACCAATGTCAGGCAGGCCAACTATAGACTTGTTGATGGCATCAGCGCATTTGAAAATTATATTGAAATGTCAAAAATCGAATGGATCTCCCTATGTAGTTCCCTACATGAAATTGTGTCCGCAGGTCTGTCTTCTGGAATCGGGAATTTGTGTTACCCTTCACCACACTGTGGAGTGTGGTATTAATACTTTGTCCATATGTTTGTAAGAGCAAAATGAAACAAAATGCATTTTCATAGTTGATTTATACATGTCCGTCAGTACGACCATTGGTCCGTCTGTCCATGTCAAATTGTATAGGAAGTACGCATTTATGGTCTCTATTAAAAATGGAGAACATCGCTTCATATTTAGATATAGCTCTCGTATAAAGGTTTGTCTGATTTCACAATAATTTACACGTGTCACAATGTTTGCCCGATTGACACAAAATTTCGCACAGCCTATCGAATTAAGTACTGATAGACTTGTGTGAAATTGTACCCTACACAGCTATGTTTTAAGGTTCTTATAGTTTTGTGTGGCCCAAAGAGTTTGTAATTCCGCAAAATTTTGGTTATAGACCTAACTTTAAGTAAGCGGATCGTCATATATTTTAATCACGACACAGTTATCGACCAATCATTATTGGTAATGATCCGATAATATTAGCCCGATTGGCAAAAAATTTCGCACAGCCTATCGAATTAAGTACTGATAGACTTGTGTGAAATTGTACCCTACACAGCTATGTTGTAAGGGTCTTATAGTTTTGTGTGGCCCCAAGAGTTTGTAACTCCACAAGATATATATCTTGTAATCACGATACAGGCCACAGTTATCGACCAATCATTATTGGTAATGATCCGATAATATTTAGGGGATGAAATGGACAAAAAAAAACCAGTGCGGACAAAGGTGGGAAAACAGTAGCCATGTACAAAAATGAATATCAAACGAAAATGACAGCAATTTTGGGAGATATATGCACATACCGACGCTTAAAAAGAGATCCGACGAACATATTACAAAACAAAAACAATTCTCTAGTGGAAAAATTATTTAAATTAAAGATAATTAATGAAACCGAAAAATATAAAATGACGAATAAGACATCAACTGCGCCAAGATTTTATGGGTTACCCAAAATTCACAAGGATGGTACCCCTTTGAGACCTATATGCTCCACAATTAACTCCCCAGCTATCGATCTTTGTAAATATATGGTCAACATATTGAAGAACCTGACAAAGAATTCGCAATATAACGTAAAAGACGCAAAAGATTTTAAAACAAGAATTGAGCACATAAAGATCAACCCCGACGAAATCTTAATTTCATTTGACGTTGTATCACTTTTCCCTAGCATACCAGTAAATTTTGCTCTCAACACCATAGAAGATAAGTGGGATACAATTAAAACATATACATCTATGACAAAAGAATTGTTCATGGAAATTCTGACGCTATGTATAAAGGACACAAGATATTTCATATATGACGACAAAATATTTAAACAAAATAAAGGTATGCCTATGGGCTCTCCAGCCTCCCCTGTCATAGCTGACATAGTTATGGAGAAATTGCTGGACTCATCAATTCAGAGAATGTACACAAAACCAAAGATTTTGACCAAATATGTGGACGACATTTTTACAGTCATGAAAAAAGACGAAATAAAGGATAATTTGGACATCTTGAACTCATTCAACTCTCAAATACAATTTACTATGGAACTTGAAAGCAACAACCAATTGCCATACCTGGATTCACTAGTGATACGAAAAGGACCCCATCTCAAACTTGACTGGTACCAGAAACCTACAGCGTCGGGACGACTGATTAACTTTACATCTAGACATCCGAGAAGAACAATAATCAACACTGCATCCAATTTCATAAATAGGGTTTTAGACATAAGCCATCCAGACTATCACAACAAAAACATTAATATAATTAAGAAGATCCTGAAGAAAAATGATTTTCCGGACAAAACTATTGACAATCTCATGATACGAGCAAGAAAAGAAAAGACAAAGAAAACAAGCGACAACAGCGAGAAAATTTACAAAACTATGACATATACACGTGGGTTTTCAGAAAGATTAAAACATTCTAACATTTACGACAACACAAAATTTGAGCTGGCATTTAAAACTACAAACACGCTGAATAATCTTTTCAGCAAATTAAAAAGTAAAATACAAGACGAGGAGAAATCCAACGTAGTATACCGCATTAAATGTAAGGGAGACAAGTCCAACGTATGCCAAAAGGTATATGTTGGCACTACTAAGACAAAATTAAAGACAAGAATATCCGCACATAAATCGGATCAAAAAGCTCTGTACAAACCCATAGAGCAAAAAACAGCCCTTGCAGCACACTGCACAAAAACAGGACATACCCCAGATTTTAATGACATAAAAATTCTAACTCAAGAAAGTAATTATCAAAAAAGGTTTACTCTTGAGATGTTGCACATAATCAACACTCCACTTGACACTCGACTCAATTATAAAACCGACACAGACAACTGCGCTCAAATCTATAGACACACAGTAAACAAATACAAATCTGGTAGACTTTAGTTGAAGTAAGAACGTTGACTTAAAGACAACATAACTTTCTTCAAGTAAGTTTATTTACATATTGTTATTGTTGTTTCAAAATTCTGTTAAAATATATGTAATTGTAGTTCCCTGAGGATGATATTTAGAGAGTCAAATGAAAATTTAAATCGTATCGCGTAAATATTTACTATGGGAAAAGTAAAAAAATTGCCAGGGAAAGAAAGAGGAGGCATTGGCCTCTAATCGATTAAGAGGATACATATTATCACGAAGTATCGCTAAGATTCGGAATATAAATCTACAGAAAATTATAGGTCGGTATTGGTTATCTAAGTTATCATATGTTTGGCCCCGTCCGATAGGACGTTCTTTTCTAATTTCGTTACATTTTTAATATGACGCCCGTATATATTTTAAGCCGATAGATTCTATATCTTAGATCTACAAATTTTTAGCCAGATATAGTAGAGAAGCCCTAACTTCGGACTTAATGTATATATCATAAGATGTTTGCCAGAACCTTAAAAGTTTTTAAAATTTGGCATAATCGTTATGTGCAGGCTATTGTGAAAACATTCACATCTTAACTCCTCAGACTTGATCTAGGGTTAATTCGGATTATTAATTAGCTGCATGTGGTGAGGGAAGTATCTGAAGAAATGGTCCACATTCGGACATGATCTAGGGTTGTACCCCGTTCCTATGATATACAAGTCCAGCTTATTTTGGTTGGTATTTCCAATTTTCCAACACGAATTTTTTCGAGGAAGTATTACGGGGACTTCCTTTGGGAATTACCACGCCTACTAGGGAGCCGGGCTGATATTTCAAAATCGGATCCAAACTACCTGAAACGTATTTTGGTCTACATATTATTAAGGTCTAAAACCGATATTTTAAAAGGATACATTTTGAATGGTACCCATATTCTTACGACCAAGGGGATTACATCGTAGCAATTATTAAAAAGAAATAAAAACCAGTGAGCGGAGCAGTATAGGCGGACGGGACCGACCATACGATACCCTACACAACTACCACGGAACGCTAACTTTCTGCGGATGTTTATTCCGAGCCTGGGCAATATTTCGTCCCTCTAGGGTTACTAAATAATATCTGAGTACATAAGCACCTGTAAATATTTAAGTGTAACTCCCACATCCGAGTACATACGATAATATAATTGGTATTTAAAGGTCAACCAATCCTCTTGGATATACTATCAACTTCTAGGGTCTATGTCCTTCAGGGGTAAATATATATGCCATAGTATACAAATTTTGTAATTTTTCACACAAAAGTCAGTGTCCATTTGATTGTTTGGCCCTATCCCCTTCTCCATGTAAAATTTCGCGATGTTCGGACCATAATTGCTGCCTCTAGAGCGATCAGAAAAACCGACAAAAAATAAGTATTTGGTCCAATTCATCCCCTAAATATTAACTGATCTTTACCAAAAACAATAGGGGTCTTCATTGGCCAAAACCCATCCTACATGCAAAATTTCGTGAAGATTGGTCCATAACTGTGGCCTGTATCGTGTTTACAAATTATAATGGACAGACGGACACACATGTCTAGATCGACTCAGCTAGTCGAGATATGACGATCGGTGGGCCTAGGACCAATATTTCGCGGCGCTACAAACTTTTGGGGCTGCACAAAGCTATAATACCCTGACAACATAGTTGTGTAGGGTATAATTATTTTAACCATATTAAATTTCGATATCTATAATATGGATTTTTTAATAATGTTTGTATATTCAAGAATCAGTTTCATCGAAGCCGCCATTGCCATTAAAATAGCAAAATATGGTGAAAAAACATGCCGAAATGCGAATATGTCTGGAACAAGTAATATGCGTCAACATTTCAAAATTATGTAATCGACCGGGCAAATACGTACAACAATAAAAACAACAACAACAGGAACAACACCAATTGGATGAATGAAAATAGAAACATTTGCAAGGCAGGCAGGCAGCCTGACAGACAGACAGCTGCAACGGAATATTCAAAGTCAAGACCGTTGTGAAGTTTCGTCTGGCAATGGAACGAAATATGGCCTTCAGTTGTGTGGCAGAGCTGTTTGGTGTCCCCTTCCTGAGCGGTTACATAAATGCCTGTCGAATATTGTAAGCGTATTTTTTTTTGTTTTGTTTCATTTGCTTGCTAACAGGGAAATGGATGAATATATTTATGCAAAAGTGTGTAAAAACTAAACAAATAGTCATATTTTAAAATGGGACATTAAATTGTGATGTGTCCTGCATGTGTGTTTTTCCATATGTGTGAGTGAGTGAGTGTGTTTGTATCATTTTGTAATAAGTTTAACGATACTGTTAACGACACAACTTTCTAGTTTTATTTTTATTTCTCTTTTACTTTTTATTCTTTTTTTAAATACTAACAAGTGTGTACATGAATATCAATATTTTTCTTTTTTTTGTGATTATTTTGCAACGAGACTAGAAATTACATTTCTGTTGCAAAATAAAACCAAATTCAATGAGGGTGTTTTTTTTGAAAACTGCAAGAAATAGTCTAGGCTAATTCATAACAAGACATGATTGTCATATTCCATACGGCAACAGTATTGAGTTTCAGCAGATATTTTGCCAACAATTATTTTGAATGAATCAAAAATATTGCAGCACATATATTGACTATATGTACATATATATTTATATATATTTCTCAGTTAAAGGAGAAGGTTTCGATTTCGAAGCCCAACTCATTTTCATTATCTCCAAAAGGCTTGATCAACTTTGATATGTTCGTAGGGAACGTTGATATCCGAATAGACCGTAATTTATTTTGTATGAATATTGCGTCCTTGTGTTTTACACCCAACACCCTAATATCGTGTTACTTTTTAGGATACCTTAGAAGCATATTCATTATCCATTTGCGATTAACATGATAAAACAAATTTTATTGTCCCTAGGATATCCCAAAATTGGTGATAATCAGATCAGGGGAACTTTTCAGAATATACCAAATTAAAGATCTTATCGTCTATAAGATGAGTATCATAGTATCATTTGTTTGCAATGACAAGCATCTTCAGAATACCAAAAGTACCATTAACTAAAAACACTGTGCATCACTAAAATCTTGAAGCAATAGGCTCCGCCATAATCTGAAAGATTATGATGGAAACCTGGGCCAAACAACGTTTCAAAAACCCTCACAATACGAATGCCGTTGCAAAATTTCAATTTCAACCAAATTGCATTTTTCTCAAATGAACTAATAGAAAGATAGGCTAATTTTTATACCCTACACAACTATGTTGTCAGGTTTGTAACGCCGCCCTAGACCCACATTTAAGTATACCGATCGTCATATCTCGACTAGCTGAGTCGATCTAGACATGTGTGTCCGTCCGTCTGTCCATTGTATTTTGCATGTAGGATGGGTTCTGGTCAATGAAGACCCCTATTGGTTTTGGTAAAGGTCGGTTAGTATTTAGGGGATGAATGGACCAAAAACTTTATTTTTGTCGGGTTTTCTGTTCGCTCCAGAGGCCGCAATTATGACCCAAACACACATGGAGAAGGGGATCGGACAAAAGAATAAGCATGCCTGTTTTGATAAGGATCGGTCATTATTTAGCGGGTCAAATGTATCCCGACTTTTGTGTGAAAAATGACAAAATTTGTATTCTATAGCGTATATATTTACCCCTGAAGAACAAAGACCCGAGAAGTTGATTGCATATCCAAGAGGAGTGTTGACCTTTAAATTGATACCAATTATATTGTCGTATGTACTGAGATGTGGGAGTTACACTTAAATATTTACAGGTGCTTACGTACTGAGATATTATTTAGTAACCCATTACCACACTACAAGGTGGAAATATAGCTCTGATCGCTTTGAAATTTTCCATGAGGATCCAGGTATGGTCAAGGACAACCCTTATAATTTTCGGTGATGATCAGATAATAATTTTGTAATTGGACCGAAAACTTATTTTATTTTCGATCTATAGGCCATAATTTCGAGTCGATCTATAGGCCATAATTGAAAGCCCAGCATCACAACACAACCCATTTTAAAGTAAATCTGGACAAGTACAGCCCTCGTCTACTGAATATTAGAAATATTTGTTGACATCTAGTCGGTCAAAAGGGTGCAAAAATATCTCGAAATATTGCCCAAGCTCAGAATATTGAACCACGGAAAGTTAGATTTTAGTGGAAGTTGTGTAGGGTATCGCATGGTCGGCCCCGTCCGACTATACTACTCCGCTCACTGGTTTATACCCTACACAACTATGTTGTCGGGGTATTATAACTTTGTGCAGCCCCAAGAGTTTGTAACGTCGCGAAACCTTTAAGTATACCTATCGTCATATCTCGAAAAGCTGAGTGGATCTAGACATGTGTGTCCGTCCGTCCGTCCGTCTGTCCATTATAATGTGTAAACACGATACAGGCCACAGTTATGGACAAATCTTCATGAAATTGCATTTAGGATGGGTTCTAGCCAATGAAGACACCTATGGTTTTTGGTAAAGATCGGTTAATATTTAGGGGATGAAATGGACCAAATACTTAATTTTTGTTGGTTTTTCTGGTCGCTCCAGAGTCCGCAATTATGGTCCGAACATCGTGATATTTTACATGGAGAAGGGGATCGGGCCAAAAAATAAGCATGCCTGTTTTGATCAAGATCGGTGAATATTTAGCGGGTCAAATTGACCCTGACTTTTGTGTGAAAAATTACAAAATTTTATATTCTGGGGCGTATATACTTGCTCCTGAAGGACATACACCCGAGAAGTTGATAGTATATCCAAGAAGAGTTGTTGACCTTCAAATTGATACCAATTATATGGCTGTATGTACCCTGATGTGGGAGTTATACGTAATTCGGTAAAGGTGACTATGTGCATAGTATTACTATTACTCCATTAGAAGACGGAAATGTCGCGCTGATCGCTTTGAAATTGTACATGAGGTTCCAGTTATGGCCAAGGATGACGCATATAGTTTTCGGTGAGGTTGAGATTTCATTCAGGGGGTGTAATGAACCGAAAACTTTAATTTTGTCATATTTTCTAGTCGCTCTATAGGTAATTATTATATGCAGAACATCACATATTTTACAAGGTGAAGGGGTCTGATCAAATACTGATAACCGGTCAATATTTCGAGGGTCAAATCAACCAAAACCTAAAGTGACCAATTTTTTATTTTATGGCGTAACATCACTTCAAGAAAAAAAATTGGAAAATATGACAAGGTTAGAACGTGGAGTTGTTGATCTGTAATCGGTAAAAAGGGTACAGTGTAAGGAAGAGGTGCAGTTGACCTCTAATCGGCAAGAGGATGCAACTATCTCGATATATTGCCCGCGCTCGGAATAAAAAGTTCACAGGAATTTAAAGTTTCGTTGTAGTTGTGTAGGGTATGGTCGGCCCCGTCCGACTATACTGCTCCGCTCACTGGTTTTATAATATAGGCATATACAAGAGGTTCGACGGGGGTTTTAAGCTTTGACTTATGGAAAAGCATATAAAAAGTTCGAACCAACCGATCGTAAGTACGATTGTTCTTTTCTGCCATAATATGGGATTTCGGGATATTACGGTTTTAAAGGTTTAAACAGTTTCGTTGTCCAGCGATTTATTTAACTTTGTCAAATTATAGAAAAATACCATTTAAGGCATTCATATTCATTTAATGTCGTGCAAGTGGTGGTTTAATAATTTGTTGAAGTCCATCACGTGCCTACCGCACACTTTCACGCCGTAATGTTAGCTTACAATCGACAATCACCGCAAATGTTGTGTGTCACCACGGAATGTGAGTATGTCGCCATCCCCCCAATGTTAATAGTGTAGGTCTAGGCATTTCAACAGGATGTTTAAAAGGTTGTTAATGTTTATTCTTTCTTTTTTGTTGCTTTTAGTTGTCGCAACATGTAAGTATAGTACTGTTGTTTGTATCAAACATGTTGCAGGAGAATATAGAGGTATAACATAACATTTGTATAAGAGAAAAATATTTTTAATTTCCCCCTTCAATTGAGAGATTAAGTTTTCATTGCTCGCCGGTTGTATGTCCCGTGCAGAAATGAAATAGTTTTAGAATTTATTGTTCGTTGTGTTGAACATTTTCCACACGCATTATATTGTTTTCATATCATTATGATATGTTTAGCATTATGCTATGGAAAAAGAGCTAGGCGAGATATTATTGACTTCCTGTTCATTAGAGCAAAACGGGAACGGCTGAAGTTTATTTTATTTAATATAATGTATGTTATTGAAATGTGTGGCAGAAACCAATTCACCATTTGGCGTTCAAAATATCTAGACTTTTATGTGTCTTAAATTGTCCACATAAAACGGCACCTTTATATAGGTATTATTTCAAATCAAATGTACCAGTTGCTGGCAGGAGGGACACCTATGGAGGGACATGAATAGAGAACGTAGATATATCCGTATCTTAATTATGCAAGAATCGAACGAGTTTGAAGCCTCTTACTGTACGAAATTGCAAGGGGAGTAGGACTTTTTTGCATTTTGAACCATTTATGGCTTTGGTGTACGGATTTTATCGCGTTCGCTATCAACGATCTGTTGACAACCGATAGAATATATAGTATTGGATGCCTTCTCGATAGCGCCTGAAATCCTGGCGAATGTGTCGAATGTTCGAAAGGATCTTCACTTTGTGTCACTATGAAAGTTCAGACTGAGGCTGCATAATTAAGGAAGAAACCAGCGTTTCCTTATCCTTGCACCAGGAGGTACCTGCCAGAACTTTTAGAAATTTGGTGCTAGCTTTTGACGTCCTTGGAATGCGAGGAGAAATGAATCCATACTTTCGATGAAAATGCCAAGCTCTGAATCAACTTCTCGCGTCCAGGAAGTGAAAAGTTACACAATAGACTTTTGATGTGGATAATTTTAGATTGCGCTCCCTGAATAAGTTGGTGATGGTGGCTAAGTAGTTGGAAATTGTTCACTTACGTCGCACAGTGGGTTGAGCGGTAGGTAAAGTGGCGATTTATTAAGGAAAGCCGTAATTTTTAAATATTGTTATTTTTTATTGATGGTTATTCATAAATACATAAAAAAACATATTTAAAAAAGCAAAAATATTAAAAAAAATTGTTCTTAAAACATAAAATTAATAATTATTTAGTCTGTATTTATATACCCAAAATTTTAAATAAAAATTCGATTTTTTTAAAATTCCATAATTCCACATATTTAAAACCAGTGAGCGGAGGAGTATAGTCGGACGAGGCCGACCCTACGATACCCTACACATCTTCCACGGAAATCTATTCTGAGCCTGGGCAATATTTCGTGATATTTGCACCCTCTTGCCCGATTAGAGGTCAACAGCACCTTACACTGACATATGTTTTGAATATTAATAATATTCAGTACAGCCCTTCTAATTACTTGTCCAGATTCCCTTCACCGTGAGTTGTGTTGTGATGTTCGACTTATAATTGTGGCTATCGACTCGAAAAAACACAAAAAAATTAAGGAGTTGTCCTTGACCACAAATGGAAAATTTCAGAGCGACCAGCGCCATATTTCCGCCCTCTAGTGTGGTAATGGGTTACTAAATAATATCTCAGTACGTAAGCACCTGTAAATATTTAAGTGTAACTCCCACATCTGAGTACGTACGACCATATAATTGGTATCAATTTAAATGTCAACCGCTCCTCTTGGATATACAATCAACTTCTCGGGTCTTTGTCCTTCAGGGGCAAATACATAGGCAATAGAACACAAAATTTGTAATTTTTCACACAAAATTCAGGGTCCATTTGACCCGCTTAAGGGAACCCCCCCAATATCGATTTTTTATTTTTAAGATTTTAAATTGGCTGGTAAATGAATACCAATGCTTGTTAAAGTTTGTAACTTTGCACATATATATTTGAAGATTTAAAAAGGAAGAAAAATAATTTACAAAAACTTTTTGTTGTTGTCTTGTTGTTGTTTTTTGTGATTAAAGAAAAGTCCTTATTTTTGATGGCGGACATGATAACTCCTCACTGGAACATCGGAATCCGAAAATTTCAACGGTGTTAGAAAGAGTACATGTCTGGCTCTCGTATGAACTAGGATTATTGACTTCGCTCTAAAATTAACAAAATGGCGGACCTTTGAAAAAATATTTTTGGAAAATCGCCGATTTTTGACCAAAAACCAAGTTAAAAAATAAGGAAGATCTTCACCGATTGGCTTTATCCTAGTTCATACGATAGCTATACACTCCCAGAGAAACGATGCAAAATTTGGAACCGATTGGATTATTAGTTTTTGGGTTATCGTGCCCGCCATTCGCAAAAAATTATTTAGAGAAAAATGTGTTTAACGTTTGAGAAGCCCTTTAGCCGTCACTTGATGCTGACACAATAAATCGGTTATATCTCCAAGAGTTCTTGAGATTTTCACTTGAAATTTTGTAGGGACATTTTTGAATTAGTGTAGATTCGAATTAAATCAAAAAAATTTTTGACCCCGGGAATGGGGGGGGGTCCCCTTAATATTGACAGATCTTTATAAAAATAGGTATGCTTATTCTTTGGCCCGATCTCACTCTCCATGTAAAATTTCACGATGTTCGGACTATAACTGCGGCCTCTGGAGCGACCAAAAAATCCGACAAAAATTGAGTATTTGGTCCATTTCATCCCCTAAATATCAACCGATATTTACCAAAAACAATAGGGGTCTTCATTGGGCCGAACCCATCCTACATGCAAAAATTCGTGAAGATTGGTCCACAACTGTGGCGTGTATCGTGTTTACAAATTATGATGGACAGACGGACGGACGGACACACATGGCTAGATCGACTCAGCTAGTCGAGATATGACGATCGGTATACTTATAGGTGGGACACACATGACTAGTCGAGATATGACGATCGGTATACTTAAAGGTTCCTTATCCATTTTAAAATTTGTGATGTTCGGCATACGATAAAGGCCTCTAAAGGAAAAGGTCATAATTGTGGCCACTAGAGCGAAAAACAAACCAAAACAATTTTTTTTTGTCAATTTCATCCCCTAAATATTATCGGATCATTACCAATAATGATTGGTCGATAACTGTGGCCTTTGTCGTGTTTACAAGATATGATGATCTGCTTACTTAAAGTTGGGTCTAGAACCAATATTTCGCGGCGTTACAAACTCTTGGGGCTGCAAAGCAAAGCTATAATACCCTGACAACATAGTTGTGTAGGGTATAATAAATAATTTCGATTTTTGGATTTTCGAAATACATTTACAAACTCAATAGGGGCGTGTCTACTGCTGAAAATTATATGGTTTCCAGGAAAGGAAATATCCTATACCCCTAGTTGCATTAAGAGCATATTCCTTAATATTACCGATTTACTGTTGTTGTCTGAAATTACCCGTTTGCATAACTTCTCCTTTTACAAACATGTTAACATCATCCCTACTCTTACAATATGTTGCAGACATATTCATTCAATTCAATCCAGCATGTATGATGCCAACATTAAGTATTCACACTTCTCATCGACAAGGATATGTCAGACCTAACCCTTCATACAGACAAAAGTAGCAGTTATTGGCTTATATACACCCACAAATTGATGCACTTAAATCCTTTTCATGGGTTTTGTTTGAGAGGCAATGCACAAGTTCCGCATGTAACATATATCCACGCATCCATCCATTTATATATTTACATCTGTATACATATATATGTATGTATGTATTGCTTATGTGGGTAAATAGGTTTGCTGCATGGGTTGCAATGGCTGTCAAAGTGTTTGGCTGCATTCACTGGGTGGGCGATAGACAAATGTCTATCTGACCGCCGAATGAATGAAGATGATAATGATTTTTATCATTGAGATTAGGATTGCAAAAATAAATATTAGCAGTAATATGCTTAAAAATAGAAACGAAAATATGTTAATGTATAAATTTGAAAAAAAGTTATTTCACAAAAAAAAATCTTTGAGAACAGTTTCACAAGTCAACATGTATAGAAACGAACCCATGTTCGTTTTACATCGTCTCTGTTCGTGTTGCTACAAATGCATAATGTAAACAAAATAGATATCCAGCCGACAGTTTGTGAAACAAAATGTTAGGAAGGTTCGAAATTTTGTTAAGAGTTGCCAAAAAGAAACATAAAACGTAGAAAAACACCACTAAAGTTTTTTATACCCTCAGCCTTATGGCTGTTAAAATGTGCCTCATCGAAATTTTGGTTTTAGACCCGATGTTTCTTTAGACAAGTCTAGATCAAGTAGGAAGATAGGACCCAATGGTGCACACCTTCTGGTACCTCACCCATATAGGATCAAACATTTTAATATTTATAAATTTCAGGCGAATGGTATGTTGGATTTGAACCAAACTTTGTACAACCTATTATCTTTACCAAGCCTATATCATGTCCGAAGATGGAACCCATTGGTCCACTCCTTCTGATACTTCCCCACAAAGGGTCAAAATTTTCAATATTTATGAATTAAATTTCAGGCGAATAGAAAGTTTGATTTGAACGAAAACTTGCACAAATTCTTATCTTTCCCAAGCCTAGAGGTCAAAGAGACCGAAGATGGTCAAAATTTTCAATATTTATGAATTAAATTTCGAATAGATGTTTGATCCTCTTATCTCTAGATCACACCTGGTACCTCCCCACATTAGGCGAAGGAAACATCCAATTTGAAAGAAATTTTGTACAACCAACGATTTGCATAAAGTGTTATCATTACCAACACTAGATCTGGTAGAAAGATTGGATCCATTGACCAACTCCTTCTGGTACCTCCCCCATAAATGGTAAAATCGTGCTACCAAAAATTGTCAGTATTGACCCACTTTATGATAGCCCCCAAATAAGAAGGTAATAGACACGTTGTGTATCAGATCAGCTTAAGAAAAATTATGTTTAGCGGTAGCTCCGATATAATGGTACTCCCCATCACTCGGTTTATGGGTACATGTTTCATATTAAAATTTATAAATATTGGTCTACCTTTTAGAGAAGATCCCATAGAATGGTATATACCACAGTTCGGTATTTTGGAGACCTTGAGCCAGATTTTCATCGATTTAGCGACAATTTATTAATATTTTGGAGTATCATTATTAATATTAATATTAATTCCATACCAAAAATTATCAATATTAGACCATACATTATTTGCGGGGTTAGGGCATGATTTTCTTTTTTTTATACCCTGCACAACTATGTTGTCAGGGTATTATAGCTTTGTGCAGCCCCAATAGACCCCTATTGGTTTTGGTAAAGGCCGGTTAATATTTAGGGGATGAAATGGACCAAATATTAAATTTTTGTCGGTTTTTCTGGTCACTCCAGAGGCCGCAATTATGGCCCAAACTTCGCGAATTTGGACATGTAGAAGAGGATCGGGCCAAAGAATAAGCATGTCTGTTTTTATAAAGATCGGTCAATACTTAGCGTGTCAAATGGACCCCGACTTTTGTGTGAAAAATGACAAAAATTGTATTCTATAGCGTATATATTTTCCCCTGAAGGATATAGACCCAAAAAGTTGATAGTATATCCAAGAGGAGTGGTTGACCTTTAAATTGATACCAATTACATTGTCGTATGTACTCGGATGTGGGAGTTACTCTTCAATATTTACAGGTGCTTATGTATTCAGACATTATTTAGTAAACCATTACCACATTAGAGGGTGAAAATATAGAAAATATAGCACGGATCGCTTTGAAATTTTCTATGAGGATCCAGGTATGGTCAAGGACAACGCCTATAATTTTCGGTGATGATCAGATTTGTAACAGGCAAAAGGAAACGAGATAGACACATGGTTCCTTTTGAGAATATGCATAGAATCACTTTCTGAGTCGATTTACGCATGTCCGTCCGTCCGTCTGTCCGTCTATAGATGTTAAATTGTAAACAAAGTACAGGTCGCATTTATAATCCGATTTGGATGAAATTTGGCACAAGTCACTTATTTGGCCCAAGGACGAAACCTTTTGAAATTGGGAAAAATCGGTTCAGATTTAGACATAGCTTCCATATATATTTTCGGGGCACCAAAGTCCCTCCGTGTGCAACGAAATTTGGCACAGAGTACTGAATTAGGTCCAGAATGATGCGTGCCAAATTTCGAGAAAATCGGTTCAGATTTAGATATAGCTCCCATATATAGTTTCGTCCGATTTAAGGTAAATGGGGCACCAAATTCCCTCTATATCTTTCGATTTGCATGAAATTTTGCACAGAGTACTGAATTAGGTCCATAATGATGTCTGCCAAGTTTCGAGAAAATCGGTTCAGATTTAGATATAGCTCGCATATATAGTTTCATCCGATTTAAGGTAAATGGGGCACCAAATTCCCTCTATATCTTTCGATTTGCATGAAATTTGGCACAGCGTACTGAATTGAGCCTAGAATGATGTCTGCCAAGTTTCATGAAAATCGGCCCAGATTTAGATATTGCTCCCATATATAGTTTCGTCCGATTTCATGTAAATGGTGCACCAAAGTCCGTATATATCTTTCCATTTGCACGAAGTATAGCATGACGTATTGAATTGAGCGTAGAGCGATGTCTGCCAAGTTTCGTGAAAATCGGGTCAGATCTATATATATATATTTTTTTTTTGTCCGATTTAATTTAAATATTGTGCCAAAGTTCTTATGTTGCATAATGTGCTGAATTTAGTCGTAATTCGGTGTGTAGTTAGATATAGCTCATTCGTCCGATTTTAAGTAAATTGTACATAAAACTCCTCATGTTTGTCAGATTGACATCAAATTTTGCACAACGTACAAAATTGAGCCTAGAATAACGTAGTTACGTTTTCTAGAAGTACAGACATAGCCCAACGGATGACCTATTGATATTTGTTTGAAGTCGATTTTCATACTTTTGTCCCAAACGAATGACATGTTTATGGATAGATCTAGTCCGATTCACATTTAGATAAATATCACATATTTTATTTCATCCAATTTCATGTTAATAATGCTGTTTAATATACCCATAGTGGTGAAGGGTATCATATAGTCGGCTCCGTCCGACTTTACTACTTTCCTTACTGGTTTATTAGATGGAAAGTCTTCACTCACATTTTAGTTTCTTTCAGCAGAAAAACGAATCCTCAACCTCAAACATTCTCGATTCTTTAAAAGGAACAAATTCTCAATATCTATGCTTTGATTTTTTTCAATGGAAATGTTTTTTTTTATGTTTTTACAATACATTTTCCCTGCTTGGCATCTCTGTTGTTTGAGCTATTATCTCTTTTCTTCGCTTCTCAATAAACGGTGTGGTATTGTCTGGTGCTTGATGTTGTATCTGATATTTGTTTGATTGTATAGGTGTTGGATGTGTTGTTATGTTTCGTTTCGATTTGCCATGGCTTGCTTGGCATGTTCGTTAGTTCGGGACATTGTGTCCTGAAGTAAATATGTTGGCTTGGCTGGCGCTTGCTACCGCTGTTGTTGACATTATGTCGTATGGTCGGTCTGTGGGTGTGTGTGTGTTGGCACAACACCCCAACTAACTGTAAAAATTGTAGCAGACAAAATATCCTTTATCATGAAATGTTTTCAGTTGATAGTAACATATCGACTGGAGTGGTTGTGTTCTCTAATCCAACAGAGTGAGGTGTCATGCCAGTCATTGGAACATTGATTTAAGTGTTTAATAACATAGACCACATATCAGTGATGGACATTATCAATTAGATGGCTATTAACACTTTACGGATACTATTAAGTGTGAATGTGCGCGGGTGTGTGTGTCTCTGTGTACGCATTATTAAAATGGACTGTGGACTTTGTTATCAGTGAATTGATTGGAAATCGATGTGCATTTTTGTGACCACCTCGGTATTATCTATCCGATCCAAGTATTATTCCTTCGTGCGGTAACTGTGGCCCATGTTATTTTGTTTTCACAACTTCTGTGCAGACAACAATAACAACAACTGCCACAAACAAATGGGCGTATGTGTGTGTGTGTGTCTCGTAGAAAACATTACAAAAACAAGCCACGAAACTTTTAAGAAACGTAACACGATAACCCGCCTTATTCCTACTACTACGACCAAGGAGAACGATAAAAATATAAAAGGACTATTGAAGAGAAAAGAAGAAGATCAAATCGTTATCAAGTGTTTAGTTTCTCATGTGTTGTTACATTGTGCAGTGTTTTTAAATGTTGTAGTTATCGACAGGACCCGCATTCAGTGCTTTAAAACATTACAAAGGATAAGTGTATGTGTGTGGTGGCGTCGGTAAGGTCTGGTGTTTTGGTTACATCCACCCAACCACCCGCCATCGACGCAATTGCCAAATGGAAAATCAATATTTTCAATATTATGCGGCAGGCAACGAACAACAACAGCACAAGAAGTAACATTTGATTGGCAGCAATTGGGCTTGTTTTACAAACAAGTACAATTTTCTTAAATTACTGCATGCATTCTTAAGTGATTTCAGTGAGGTTGTGGTGGTGGGAGTTATGTTCAAACGCAATAGTCATTCCCCGTCACTCAGAGAAGGTAAGTTTTTGTAATTTTATAATACAATACAAAATATGGTCTAATAACTATTTTATTGAATATTTAATTAAAAACTATTTTACATACTGCTATTTAATCAATTCAATTGCATAGGGCAATATTACCTTTAATAATCAATATTCCTATAATAGTCTTTAGTTATCTACCATGAAAATTAAAAATTAAAGGCACTCAGTACGATCACCTCGGCAACGAACTTCAAAGACATTAAAATTAAACGGAAAACAATGGATTTTTATATAAATCAGACATCTGGAATGCCAAAATGTAGACTCTTGGGGGAAAGGCTGTTAAAAAAAAAACTCAAAAATACTGAAAATGGGGCAGGTTAATGTTTATGGCAAAACTTGTACATATGTCGATCATCTTCTGCAAAGATAGTTTAATCCAACGTTTAGTCGGAGTGTCAAATTCGATGAAGAATTGATTAGACTTAATACCAGTTTGGATCTTCATTCGGCCAAGTAGGACATTTTTATACCCATGTAAAATTTCATATAAAGTTCGGGACCTTTAAATACTGTTTTAATGTAAATTGTCTGATAGGAGTGTTATTATACTCTCATGGGGGGATAGGGGATAGCCGTTACTCGAAGTAGTCTGTTTTACCCCACAAATTATGGAAATCTAAAACGATTTATCCATCGATTGTAATCATTCCGCTTCCTGAGGAAAACGTGAAATTGGACCTGACAATAATAAAATATAGCGGCCAGCATTTAGGCATCTCCCCCATATAATTATAACTCCTGAAGGAATGAATTGAGGCACAAAACAAAAATACTGGTTTCGAAATTGAATAATGTCGGTCATTTATTAGGCATAGCCCTGATATAATTATAAACCCAAATATTCGCTATTTCGCACCCGATGTAATCTAAATTGCAGTAGTTTGAGGATTGTATATTCTACCATGCGTTATTAGTATCAGTCCACGCTTTATATCTCAAGTATCTGTCAGTATACTAATGGTATCTGTTAGTATACCAATGGTGGAGGGTATCCAACGTTCGGCCCGGCCGAACTTAACGTTTTTCAATTTTTTTTTTGACATGTAGATTGGCGGTATCTCAGCGATAACTTAACGAAGGTTTATCTGCATGAACTCGGTCTTTCCCTTAGCCCCATAAACAAATTCTAATGGTACCAAATCGCATGATATTGGTGACCAGTTAATATTGCCAGGATGAGAAATTATTCAATTATTATATTCGGTCTTTCCCTTAGCCCCGTAAACAAATTCTAATGGTACCAAATCCGAAATTTGGGGTGACCTTATATGGTGGCTACCCAAAAAAATGGACCTATATTTATAATTTTAGGGGAGAAATTTGGTACCCAATAAGAACCCATTGTATCAACTTTCAACGAATTCGGTTTAAAATCACGGTTGAAACAACCACAAAACGGTACCCCAAATTTACGGGTGCTACCAGGAAAAGTGGACCGATGTTTATAGTTTTTAGTGGAGACATTTGGTACCCAAAAATAACCCAATGTACCAAAATTTCAGCAAATTCGGTTAAAGAGCGCGTCCAAGAACACCAAAATATTGAAAATTTGGCGGTACCCTTATATGGGAGCTATGCCTAAACATGGACCGATATGGCCCATCTTCGAAATTGACCTGCCTGCAGACAAAAGACGACTCTATCCAAAATTAGGCGATAAACAAAGTACAGGTCGCATTTATGATCCGAATTGTATGAAATTTGGCACAGCTTATTTATTTGGCCCAAGGACGAACCCTATTGAAATTGAGAAAAATCGGTCCATATTTAGATATAGCTCCCATATATAGTTTCATCCGGTAAATGGTGCACCAAACTCCCAAGGTTTTTAGTTAGGTTCATATAGACGTATTCGAAGTTTAGTTAAGATCGGTTGAGATGTAGATATATATCCCATATATATTTTCGTTTGAATGTATTTAGATGGGTGCATTAGCCTTTTTTGTCTGCCCGATTGACAATTTTTTATTAATTTCAGAATGCTATGTGTGGTTTTTTATTGGTTCAAATATTTTTGGGCAAATATTTTCAAATGTTTTGACAATCGGAAATACTTCCACGCCTTTTAAGGTTACCTCCGGACGTAAGCTTTCAAAATGTCTTCTACTTTTAGCCCCTCTATCATAATTCTATTGAAATTTGTCGATAGTTAAACAAATGTAGGGCCTTTGGCGCTCCATTTACATCAAATCGGATAAAAGTATCCAAAATATTAGTTCATGTTTCGTTTGTATCATTTGGCATGTTATTAATACAAAACCATATTAATTTAACAATTAAAACAATAATTGTAATACACAGTATATAAACCAATTCCATTGAAATTAATTTTGAATTATAATAATGTCCATTGTCAGTGGAATTGATACTTGAGGCTTTCTCGTGCAACATTTGTTGAATAATGTGTAGGTGTTCATGCCTGATTTTAATTAACCATGTAATGTTCAAATGTCTGTATAAGCTTACCCAATGGGTGTAATCAATAATAACTGCAAGACAAGTTGTTGTTGTTGTTCACCTCCATTACATCAAAGGCAAACCGCAATTTCATCGAAATGATATATTCATCATAAAGGAAAGCATTACAAATTAATAATTATAGCAATATAAATAAGAAATAGAAAAAATATGGTTAACGAATATAAAAAACCAGTAAGGAATGTAGTAAAGTCGGACGGGGCCGACCGTATGATACCCTTCACCACTTGGGGTATATTCGACAGATGAATCCTAACAGACGCCGCAGTTTTGAAGGACCAGTAAAATGAAATTGGATCCATAAACATGTCATTCTGAAACCTATACTAAATTTTCATATGGTCATTACAATGGGACAAGATTATGTAAATCAATTTAAAGCAAATATCAATGGGATACCCGTTGATTATTTGGATAAATATCTGATAAACATAAGGAGTTTGGTGCACAATTTACTTTAAATCGGACGAATATATATATATATAAGCTATGTCGAAATCTAAATCGATTTCATCGAATATTGTCACACGTTTGGTTATACTAATTTCAGTATGTTTTGTGCATATCTTCCATATTTTGAGTTCTTGATGCATCATTTACTTGAAATAGGGAGAAAAATATAAATGATAACTCTATCCAAATTTGAACCGATTTCAGCAAAACTTTCCACATGCTAGGTTATATTAACTTCAGTACGTTGAGCGTTGTTTGTGTCAATCGGCTTAACGTTGGGTCTTTGGTGTACCATTTACTTAAAATCGAACGAAACTATATATGGGAGCTATATCTAAATCTGAACCGATTTCAACAAAACTTGCCACACGACCCACCTGGTGAAGTCAATATAAACTTATACAAACGTCATTACGTTCAATGAGACTTGCCAGAGATTAATTTTTATTAGCTACAGTTCGTTATACAAAAATTGTTTGGCAATCGGACAAACTTTGTGTCTTTAGTGCATTATTTACATAAAATCCGAAGATTATATGTATATATATATATATATATATATATAGGAGCTATGTCTAAATCTGAACCGACTAGACTTAATTCAGTAGAAATATATATATATACGTACTTTGATACACCATTCACATTAAATCGGAGGAAAATAAATAGATTTCGTGCCAATCAATAGATATATTGGGATTTTGTACATAATTTACCTTAAATCGGACGAAAATATATATGGGAGCTATATCAAAATCTGAACCGATTTTCAGAAATCTTAACACACATCATTCTTGACCTAATTCAGTAAGCTGTGTCAAATTTCGTGCAAATCGAACGATATATAGGGACTTTGGTGCACCATTTACATTAAATCGGACGAAAATATATATGGGAGCTATATCTAAATCTGAACCGATTTTCACGAAATTTAACACACATCATTCTAGACCTTAATCATTAGGCTGTGCCAAAATTTCATGAAAATCGAAAGATATATAGGGACCGTTTACATTAAATCGGACGAAAATATATATGGAATAGGGTTCGTCCTTTGGCCAAATAAGATACCTGTGCCAAATTCGATCCAATTCGGATCAGAAATGTGACCTGTACAATTTAACATGGACAAACTGACGGACGGAATTCATAAATCGATTTAGAAAGTGATTCTATGCATATTCTCAAAAGGAACCTTTTGTCTATCTCGTTTCCTTTTGCCTGTTACAAAAAAATGCACAAAGACATAATACCCTGTACCACAGTGTGGTGAAGGGTATAAACATTCACAATAATGGGGGTTTTGCGAAAGCCAACAAAGCTGCGAAAAAAATCCTCTAAGAGGTATAACAAAAGTTATCAACTTAATAAGTGGCATGATTTGTGATTGCATTGTAACCTTTAATTTACTTACAAATTACTTTTGTATTATTTTTTTAATTGTTTTATTTCGTTTCATTACATTTTCCTACACTTTGCTGTGTGTCCAAGTACGTGGGTTTGCTTTCCTGACATCCTTCTCTTGTTCAGACATTTGAATAATTAAAAAGGATCAAACAGACCGACACACACACAAGAATGAATGTTAAGGTGTTGTTGTCATTGGGCGGAACGTTTTGTTGTACATGGTTTGGCTTGTTGTATACATGCATAGGTGAGTGTGTGTGTGTGTTTTCGTAGTAAAGTCAGAAGTTTTATAATTTGAAAAATACACACCACAGCTCCATTATCGTTTAGTTATACAAAACTTGCAAAGCCAATAATTTGTAAATGAACACCTTGCAACAAATGAATTTAAGTTATTCATGCCCAGCGAATGGATGTGTGTGTGTGTGAGAGAGAGTGCCTGGGAATATACAGTGTTTACGAAAAGAGAAACAGGCGAGAAAAACATCAAATTTAAGACCTTTTTGCCTAGGTTAGTCAATATTTTGAAAAAGTGTAGGCGCTTCTGTATGTCGGCTGTGCCTGAACTTTGACCTATATTGAACATATTCTGCCAAGTTGACTTCTATACTCATACAAGTTTATTCATGAACATATCTCAATAATAATAGGACTTGTACCAACAAAACAACGAAAACATGTGGTTTTTCCATTTCGTGGTTTCAAATATAAATGAAAATATATAATCATTTTATTATAAAGTTTGGACTTTCACATGATATGTGTACCCATGCATCATATTAATGAACTACACGCGAATTGTTGTAAGTTTTGCTTTTTTTGAGGTAATTTTCAAATTGTTGTTGGCATCCAAGCTATAACTTGGCGGATATTGGTTTTAATTATTATTTATCTGCATAAATATGGTCTTTTGCATAGCCCCATAAAACGTCTAATGGTGTCAAATCCCTTGGTGGCTAGTTGATATCGTCATGACGTGTAATAAGGCGGTCATAAAATGTCTCTTGCAATAACGCCAAGTTCTTCAAGTTCGAATATGGAGAATATCGGTGCACTTCTTCCTACCTTCAAAATCCGAATTAGACCGAACTTTGTCCGAAGATGGGACACATTGGTCCACACCTTCTGGTACCTCACCCACAAATGTTCAACAAATCCAATATAAGGCGAAAGCACCGACGTAGCCAGGGGGGGGGGCAGGGTAGCCGGTCCCACATCGACTTTTGGAGAGTACATATATAATTTTTAGTGCATAGATTAAAAAAAATGTTTTTGTTATAACCTCCGCCTTACGGCTAATGAGGGTATATATACTTTGCTACGGCAAAAATGTGCCTCATCGAAATATTGGTTTTATACTCCATGGTTCTTTGTACCAAATCCGTCTCAGACAAATTGGACTCATTTATAAATATCCGCCCGTCCGTCTGCGTGTCTGTCAGGCTGGTTGATGTGCAAGATAACTCTCGAAGGGAGTAATCGATTTCCTTCAAACTTTAAACATCGTAAAATTTCTTTCAAACTTAAATCAAGCTACCCCACAAAATTGTCAACATTTCGATGAAAATTAATTTTATAATATAATCCGAACTGACTATCCGATTTCTACTAAACTCTGCAAAACCTAATATTTTATCGAAACCTGTACAATGTTGGAAGATGGGACTCATTAGATGGGACTCATTATCTCCCCTACAAAGGGTCATTATTTCGAAAACTTGTAAATCTCATATGAAGCGAACGCAATAGCCAATTTCGTCTAAACTTTGCACAAAGCAATTTTTTTTATTAATCCTATCGGTCCTCTTCTTCTGGTACCTCTCACACTAAGTGTTACCATATTGAATATTCATAAATCTAATATAAAGCGAAGGGAATGTCCGATTTGGTCCAAGCTGTGCACATAGTAATATTTCTTTCAAACTTAAATCTAGTTCGAATATGGGGAATATCGGTTCACTCCTTCTGGTACCTCCCCCACAAAATGGTCTAAATTTTTCTGATTTGGTCCAAGCTGTACACATAGTAATATTTCTTTCAAACTTAAATCTAGTTCGAATATGGGGAATATCGGTTCACTCCTTCTGGTACCTCCCCTACAAAATGGTCTAAATTTTGCTGAAGATTAATTGGGAACAGACCATCGGATTTGAACCAAACATTGACACCCTAATATTTTAACTAAACCTGAATAATGTTGCAAGACGGGACTTATCGGTCCACTCCTTCTAGCTCCACCTCTACAAAGGGTGAATATTTTGAAAGCTTTTAAATCTCATATGCTTTCGCCGCGAAAGATATGTGCGATTTTAACCAATCTTTGCACAATCTTTTATTTTTACCACGCCTGAAACGATAGGCCTAAGCTTTACATAATCCGCGCCTATAGTCGTACTTAAAAATCCACGCCTATTGTCTTTAGCATTAAATGCCTATGGTCAATATAAACTGTACAAAGTTCAGGAATTCAGTCACAATAACGTTTACAAAACTCATGCCTATAGTAATCTTTAAAATAATCTCATTACACTCTGAGAAAACAAGAGATTGGAAACTTCACATATATTTAAATAAAAATGTTGGAACAAATTTATAGTTTATTTTGGTAACATAATTCAAATCGCGTTCATCTGTATAATGTCTATATTCTTAAATGGCATAATTACTGTGCCTGCATCAAATGACCACTGTAACCATACTGTAAAAAAAACTAAATTGCACCCATCATCACCGTAGAGCAATAGAAATGTATGGTACGAAAAAATTTATTTCTGGCCATCTACCCACTCACATACACACACACACACAGGTACCAAAGTAAAACTCAAATATTTGCATGAAAACCTGTAGAAATACGAATACCAAACCAGACCATAGCACAGAACAAAGTAATGCAATTATTCTTACATTTCACCTGAGTAATGTTGGTCATGAAAGTTCTCTCTTTATAATGGGAGGCCATGTCAGGCTTTGCATCGTTGTTATTCCCATTTTTCGTCTATTCATTCTATTCCAATGTTTCGAAAAGTCATTTATGTAGTGCTAGTCAATGTAAACGCATAGCATGTGTTATATATTCCAAGACTATAGGTGTCGGACTCAAAGTGTCATTTAGCGGAAGTGTAAAGGCATGAAGAGTGAAACGATAATACATGGCTTAAGTTGTCAACGTGCAACCAATCGTACATACATAAGTACCACAGAAGTTTGCATGGAATACATTAAGCTTGAGGATAATTCTGGGACAATATAGAGGACTTATAAAAAATGTATGTTTTTTGTGAGTTAGAATAGGTTTATATGAAGATGTTCTATTTATAGAAACCAATATATTACTCAGATCCACCTTTTAGTATACTGATAATCATATATCGACTAGCTGAGTCAATGTAGACATGTGTGTCCGTCCGTCTGTCCATTTGTAAACACAATACAGGTCACAATTATGGACAAATCGTCTCGAACTATTGCTATGGTTTGTTTCTGTTTCTGTTTTTTTTTTTTAATGATCCATCTATATTTCACCCCTTAAATAGACAAAAAACTATATTTTTGTTTTTTTTTCTGGTCGCTTCAGCTTCAGTATTTTCCGAACACTACGAAATTTTTAAGGGGGACGGCGATTTGGGCAAACAATAAACATGACTGCTTTGATGAATATGGGTCAATATTTAGATGGCGGAATTGGGAGTTATAAATAAATATAGACAGGGGTCTACCAATTCTGATATTGCGCTAATGGCTAGGATTTTTTTTCATGAGATTCCGGTTACGGTCTAGAACTTTCGATGATTATTAGATGATATTTCGTGCATGAATTTGTCCGAATTTCTGACGGGGTTTCTAGTCCCTGTAGACGCCATAATTATCAGACGAACCAAGTCTTTTTTGTGAAAAAATGATTAGGAAAATATGTCGCTAGGAACTGTTGGCCTCTAATCGAAAAAATATCAAATATCGGTGCAAATATCGGACATTATTGCCCAGGCAGTAACTTAAAGCCCAGTGGTAGTTGTGTAAGGTATCAAATCTTTTTGGCCCATTCGACTATACTGCTCCGCATACTGCTTTTCTATCGAAGATGTTAAGAGTATAATATTCTGAGCCAATTTGTGCAATATAGGTCGCTTTTTACATCCGAATTGGATGAAACATGGTAAAGCTCATTTATTTGTCCCCAGGACCTGATCTGAATGTCATGGACTTCGGTTCAAATTTTAATATAATTCATATATATAGATTCATCCGATTGAAGCGGCTACACGAAATGTTGCACAGCCAAGAATGATGCGTATAAATGTTCAAATTTAGATATAGATCCCATATATATTTTCGTCCGATTTTATGTGAACGGTGCGACAAACAGGGAATGATTAAAATATACTCTTTCACCGTTCGTGAATTTTTCGTACAATGCGAAAATTCGCAAGAGAATGCATTCATTCTAATTTTTTCATTCACGATAAATTAGAATGAATGCATTCTCTTGCGAATTTTCGCATTGTACGAAAAATTCACGAACGGTGAAATTTCGCTGCAAGCGTCGTCGATTCATTCTTTCGCGAGCATTCTTTGCTGAAGAATATTCTTTTGAAAAACTCAAAAAACAAATGTTCGAGCATTCTCGCGAGCGCTGTTAAAAACAACAACAAACTAAAATATCATAAAACCAGTGAGCGGTGCAGTATAGTCGGACGGGGCCGACCATACGATACCCTACACAACTACCACGGAACTCTAACTTTCTGCGGATGTTTATTCCAAGCCTGGGCAATATTTCGTGATATTTGCACCCTCTTGCCCGATTAGAGGTCAACTATACCTCTTCCTTACACTAACATATATTCCGATTATTACTAATATTCAGTACAGTCCTTTTTCGATCCACTTCATCCCAAAATTATTATCTGATCATCACAGAAATTTATAAGCGTTGTCCTAGACCACAACTGGGATCTCATGGAAAATTTCAAAGCGATCAGCTTTTCAAAAACAATAGGGGTCTTCATTGGCCAGAACCCATCCTACATGCAAAATTTCGTGAAGATTGGTGCATAACTGTGGCCTGTATCGTGTTTACAAATTATAATGGACATACGGACGGACGGACACACATGTCTAGATCGACTCAGCTAGTCGAGATATGACGATCGGTATACTTAAAGGTGGATCTAGGACCAATATTTCTTGGGGCTGCACAAAATCTATAATACCCTGACAACATAGTTGTGTAGGGTAAAAAAAACACACACAAACAATGAAAGAATGTGTGTGGAACAGCGGTCGGCAACAAATACATATGCATTTGTTTGGTCACACAGACACAAAGTGTGTGAAAAGCAGTGTTCGTCTGCAATAATAAATTGCTACGATCAAAATCATGATCGTGCTCTCTCGAAAAACTTCGTCTGCAATAATAAATTGCTACGATAAAAATCATGAAAACAAACGATAACATCAACAGCTGAAACGAGACTGATCGGTGGTTGTTTTCTTCCACGAACGTTTGTTGTTATTGTTGTTGCCGTTTTTAGCATTCTCGAGAAATCGGGAATGTTTGTTTTCATTCGAGATCAGATCTCCGTTTTGCTCGATTTTACTCGCGAGTGAAAAATACTCCCGAGTGGGAGTAAGTAAAGAGTACGAGTTTTTTAGGGAGTATACTCTCCACTCTTTTATTTTTTTTGGGAGTGCTCGCGAGTACTCCTTGTTGAAGAAAAAGAGTGTGAGTCAAAATGTTCGAAATAGAGTAAGGGTTCACTGTAAGAGTGAAATCGAGTGGACAAATAAATTTGGTTGTTTGGTTATTTGTGTGTGTGTGTGTAGTAGCAAAAATTTTTTGATGTTGATCTTTAGTGTGCTGTGGGGAGATAGATCATGTACAAAAAACATAAAAGGACATTGATTATTTTGTTTATTAAAAATGTTTACACATGTGAGGTACAAATAAAAATCTTGTATTGTAATTTTTTTAATTTCATATTTATAAAAGAATTCAACCGTGTGATTTAATTAATTCAATCTTTTTTTAAAAGCATAAACACCTCCATACAAATTTTTAAAATGGTATTCATTAAAAACTGTAGAAAAGTATTCTCCAAAAATATTAAAAGCGCTGGTTTGAAAGAAAACCCATCAATCCAATAGTGGTTCATTATTTAATTTTAGTATCAAAATATTGTCGAGGGTTTCAATTTGGGGGCTGGTTCGTCTTGCTGTCACTATTAAAGTCAGCGCGTTAATTGCTCTTTCTACGACAAGCTACAAACTAGGGGTGCGCAAAGAGAAAATGATCGGAGAATAAATGACAACCCTCCATATGAAATGACTTACATAAAGAGAACGCAGAGAACGAGCTTGTTGATGCATGCTTCAGTGCTGCCAGTTAAATTTCATGAAAAATCGTCATTTTTTCAGAAACAAATCGGCATAATCGGCATTTGTATTTTTAAAAATCGGCAAAAAATCGGCAGCATATAATTTATAAATAAATGCATATTTTTTTGGTTTATAACAAATCAATATTGTTTATTACATTAAAAAAAAGATAACAAATTCAATTCTGTATAAAAAAATAACATAAAAGATTCATTTTTCTACAAAAAATGTATATTTTTCTAAAATATAGTAATTATTATGTACACTAGTGAGATCTTTCGTGTGCGCACTTTTTATTCGTTTATTTTTAATTTTGCCTTATTCCATTTAAAATGTAAACTAGACAGAGTACAATGCTGACAAAAAATGCAGATATCTAAGCCATTGAAAACGGCTGCGGTGAGTCGCCGATAGTTATAATGATTTAAAGCTGCCAATTTTATATTTTTGTACGGTAGCGCCGTATTAAATTAAAAAGTTAGACAATTTGTGTCGATTGTTGAAATATCGGCAATTCTGAGTCAAATATCGGAAAATCGGCATTTTCCATTTTTAGAGTGAAAAATCGTCAAAATGCCGATAAATCGGCAAATATGGCAGCCCTGGCATGCTTTCCCAGCAGAGTATATTCTATTTACTTTTTCTACTCGCAGGAGTACTCCCGCTCGAATTCGAGCGAGCATTTCGGAGCTCTGTTCGAGATAGAATGTCAGAAAGAATTTCAACCACCAAACGAAACGAACGAACGTTGTTGTCTGCTCTCATTCTTTTGTAATGTGTGTGCGAACATTCTTTTGGCGAATACTCGTTTGATAAAGAATTTATCGCCATAAATTCATTCTTAAAATGAGCAAAAAACGAAAAGAATGTATTTTGAATAATTCGCGAGCGAATTTTTGCGCACCCTGTCGACAAACTCCCAAGGTTTGTCCGATGGCGAGGTTTTGCATATCGTATCGTATTCAGTCAGTCCCTTCCAACATTTGAACTTTCCTATCAGAAAGAGAAGAAAATAACTTATCCGGAATATATTATCATTCTTTGATATTTGATAGTTTTGAGGTTTTTCAACCAAATTGGCTATAATTCCAATTCAATTGAAGTATGCCAATTTTAAGACAATACATAAAAATACGATTTCAGGCTATTCTTATTTTAAATACTGTCAAGAAATGATTCACCATATTAATTTTTTACGTTTTTCTTGCAGAATCGTAATCAGCGTTCTTGAAACCCTTATACGTGTTATTTATTTATTTCATAAATCCTCTGAAATTCTCAAAATATCTAATAGTTCGGCTACCGTTATATGGGCCAATAAAAAAATTCTTCTTAGATTAGATAACCGAACCGAAACTATTCAGAATTGTTATAATTTCATATAAAACAGATTTAAAAATAACTTCAAACTTAGAATAAACACAATGTCTGTAAATGTAATTTTATTCAGTCAGTACATTACAGTACATTATATTCGATAAAATTCCAGAACTTTTAACATTCATAGTTGCAAATTTAGTTTCCAGTTAGCACAACGAATGTCTATGTATCTACTGAATTTGTTTTTATTTAATTTATGTGTTGTGAGTATAAATAATATTTTAAAGTTTTTCTGTTGCTCATAGATGATTGGACACATACCTCCAAACATACACATCTACATGGTTTAGCAGACAATTTCCTGTCATTTGGTTTATGAAAAAACATTCACATACCACTAAATGGCAGCTTCGAAATTTACATATAATAACAATGTGCAGTGTTAAATTTCATTCAGCGTCCACTTTTAAAATAGTTGAGAAATAAAAAAAAAAACTTTGATAAAGGTATGCATAGACGTTTAATAACACACAGCCATCTTCATCATAGTAATTTCTTCTGTCGAAATTAACAGCTGGATGGGATAAATGTAAAAAAATAAGCGGGCATAATGTTATCAAAGGAAAAATGCAAATTAAATTATGCAACCCACGGTAATTAATGTTCAAACAATGATTTTACATAAAAATCACATTGGCTGTAGACACATAAATAAATGTGAGAAAGACAAAGGACCGAACTTCATTAGCATATCTCCTCTCTCTCTCCCTCTTTTTCTCTACTAAGAACATAGTTTATGATAAATTAAAAACGAAAACACAAATTGTATATTCATTGCGTTGGAGAAGTTTTAGTACACTTGAATGGCCACGAGAAGAAAACATCCCGTACATTAAATTTATATGTTGGTACAATGTGTCTGAGTATAGATATATGGGAACATTTTCCAAGAATTTATCCCAAATGTAGCCGATGTTTACCCTATACCAAATTGAAAACTTTTTATTTATTACAAATGTTTACAATTTTATTGTACAAAAAATTTTAAATTTTTAAGTAAATTTTCGTGGAAGACATGGCACGCATCATTCTGGACCTAATTCAGTACTCTGTGCCAAATTTCATGCAAATCGAAAGATATAGAGGGACTTTGGTGCCCCATTTACCTTAAATCGGACGAAACTATATATGGGAGCTATATCTAAATCTGAACCGATTTTCTCGAAACTTGGCACACATCATTCTGGACCTAATTCAGTACTCTGTGCTAAATTTCATGCAAATCGAAAGATATAGAGGGATATTGGTGCCCCATTTACCTTAAATCGGGCGAAAATATATATAGGAGCTATATCTAAATCTCTATATCTATATCTAAACCTCAATTTCAATAGGGTTCGTCCTTGTGCCAAATTTCATCCAAATCGGATTATAAATGCGACCTGTACTTTGTTTACAATTTAACATCTACAGACGGACAGACGGTCGGACGGACGGACATGCATAAAACGACTCAGAAAGTGATTCTACGTATATTCTCAAAAAGAACCATGCGTCTATCTCTTTTCCTTTTGCCTGTTACAAACATATGCACAAAGACATTATACCCTGTACCACAGTGTGGTGAAGGGTATAAATACGAAATTATTGGGATTGGGTATAGTGAATTTTTTATGGGAGCTTCACGAAAATTGGACCAATATTCATAATATAAGGGAGGATTGATACAAATGATAACCCCAAACCAGTAAGAAAAGTAGTAAAGTCGGATTGGACCGGCTATATCATACCATTCCCCACTTTGGGCTCATATGTACAATATCCTGTAGGTAGAATATACATAGCATTTTTGGGAGACCATTGAAATGAAATCGGACGAAATTAACGGTGTGAAGTACATAGAATTAAATTAAAACAACTTATACCCATACAATTCTAAAATCTATTAAAAATTTGATGTCAATCATTTTTATGAAATCGGACAAAATATATATGGGAGCTATATATAAATGGACGTATTTGAGCAACCGAGAACACCACGATTTGATATGCCGAAGCACAGTGTGCTATCCAAAATTTATGTCGAAACAAAATCCAATACACGTTATTCTAGGTTTGATTTGGTACGGATAAGTATTGGCAGTATGGTGCTCCATTTACATAAAATCGGAGGAAACTATATATGGGAACTATATCTAAATATGAACCGATTTCAACAAAACTTGACATTTATCAATCTAAACCTAATTGAGTACTCTGTGCAAAATTTTATCTCAATCAGACCAATATTGGGTGCAATTTACATTAAATCGGACGAATTCATATATGGGAGCTATATCTAAATCTGAGCCGATTTTCTCCAATTTCAATAGCGTTCGTCCTTTTAACAAATGAGTGATTTATGCCAAATTTTATCCATATCGGATCATTAATGCGACCTGTATTTTGTTCACAAAAATACATGGACGGACGGACATGCATAAATCGACTCAGAAAGTGATTCTATACATATTCTCAAAAGGAATCATCTGTCTTTGGGTCTTTGTGCACAATTTACATAACTTTGGAGGAAAATATATATAGCCATATTTAAATCTGAACCGATTATAACAAAACTTAGCACATATCATTCTAGACTCAGTTCATTTCGCTACGAAATTGTATATGGGAGCTATATCTAAATCTGAAACGATTTTTCCTTGGGCAAAAAAATGAGCTGTGTCAAATTTCATGCAAATCGGAACATAAATGCAATACTTTTTTACAATTTAATGTGCACAGACGGACGGACATGAATAAATCGACTCAAAAAGTGTTTCTATGCATATTCTCAAAAGAAACTATTACCATGTGTAGCGAATTTCTACATTACTTTTCTATATTTCGGCTAAGTCTAGGTTTTTTCCTTACCTTGGCTATAACGAACTTATTTGATACACAAGTTCGCTATTACTGTACTTTATTGTCATTATTATACCCTTCACCACACTGTGGTACAGGGTATTATGTCTTTGTGCATATGTTTGTAACAGGCAAAAATAATCGAGATAGACCCATGGTTCCTTTTGAGAATATGCATAGAATCACTTTCTGAGTTGATTTATGTATGTCCGTCTGTCCATCCGTCTGTCCGTCCATGTATTTTTGTTAACAAAGTACAGGTCGCATTTATGATCCGATTTGGATGAAATTTGGCACAGGTCACTTAATTGGCCCAAGGACGAATCCTATTGAAATTGGAGAAAATCGGTCCACGTTTATGCATAGCTCCCATATAAGGGTACCCCCAAATTTTCGGTATTTTGAGGTTCTTGAGCGCGTTTTTTAACTGAATTCGCTGAAATTTGGTACTTTGAGTTCTTATTGGTGAGCAAATCTCCCTAGCAAAAATTATAAATAAAGGTCCATTTTTTCGGATAGCCCCCATATAAGGGCACCCCAAAATTTCGGTATTTTGAGGTTCTTGAGCGTGTTTTTTAACTGAATTCGCTGAAATTTGGTACTTTGAGTTCCTATTGGGTACCAAATTACACCACTAAAAATTATAAATATTGGTCCAGTTTTTCTTTTAGTCCCCATATAACGGTATCCCCAATTTTTTTGTTATTTGGGGGGTTCTGATCGTATTTTTTCGACCGAATTCACTGAAATTTGGTACTTTGAGTTCTTATTGGGTAGCAAATCTTACTACCAAAAATTATAAATAAAGGTCCATTTTTTCGGATAGCCCCCATATAAGGGTACCTCCAAATTTTCGGTATTTTGGGGGTTTTGATCGCATTTTTCGACCGAATTTGCTGAAATTTGGTACATTGAGTTCTTATTGGGTAGCAAATCTCCCTACCAAAAATTATAAATAAAGGTCCATTTTTTCGGACAGCTCCCATATAAGGGTACCCCCAATTTTCGGTATTTGCGGGTTCTTGGGCTCCTTTTATAACTGAATTCTCTGAAATTTTGTGCATTGGGTTCTTATTGGGTACCAAATTACTCCACTAAAAATTATAAATATAGGTCCAGTTTTTCTGGTAGTCCCCATAATGGTACCCCCAAATTTTTGGTATTTTGGGGGTTATGATCGTATTTTTTCGACCGAATTGACTGTAATTTAGTACGTCGAGTTCTTATTAGGTAGCAAATCTCTCCACTATAAATTATAAATGTTGGTCAATTTTTTCTGGTAGCCCCCATATAAAGTTACCCCCCAATTTTCGGTATTTTGAGGTTCTTGAACCAAATTCTTTTTATACCCTTCACCACACTGTGGTACAGGGTGTTATGTCTTTGTGCATATGTTTGTAACAGGCAAAAGGAACCGAGATAGACACATGGTTCCTTTTGATAATATCCATGGAATCAATTTTTGAGTCGATTTAAGCACGAAATTTGGCACAGCGTAACAAATTAGGTCTAGAATGATGTGTGTTAAGTTTCGTGAAATCGGTTCAGATTTAGATATACTTCTATATATGAACAAATGAAAAATTTAGTATCGGTTGCAGAATGACGTGTTTATGGTTCCAATTTCATTTTACTGGTCCTTTAAAAATGCTACGTCTGTTAGGATTCATCTGTTGAATATACTCAAAGTGGTGAAGGGTATCATATAGTCGGCCCCGTCCGACTTTACTACTTTCCTTACTGGTTTTTTTCTTAGAAATATTCCTAAGTTTAGAAGTAAAAGCAATCAGTAAAGTATTGCCGGTGACAATGTAATTTAGAATTGTCATCATTTGTAGGTGGTAGTTCTGCATAGTTAAAATTCTTCGTAGAGTGCAAAATATGTGCTTTCGACATATGAATGTCATTCAGAGCTGCAAGGAAAAGAATGGCATCTACTACGATGTCAAACATAAATCACATGGCACAGGCTGTGTGGCACCATACATACCACGTAAATGAGAGAGAGTTACATATCGTGAGTTACACACATACTCGTAGCTGCATTATGTAAATGTTTCAATTTTGCTGTCTCAAAAGGAAGCCAATGCGCTTAAACCAGACCGTCATCGATTAATGCCGACCAAAGTCAATTTTTCGAAAATTTTCGTAATTACAAGAACAAGGCTGCAGACTCAAATGCCGAGTATAAATGTGCATGCTTAATGTTGGACAGATTCGCTTCGAAATAATCATATATATTTAAATTACTGATAATTTTCACTTTCATTATAATCATCAGTCCCATATGTTTAATTGACCGTCATTTCGTGTTAATATTTTGACACATGCCAATGTTTTATAAAATGTTTCGAATATAACTTATATTCACAAAAATATGAAAATTTGATTTTGACTTCCTGGCATTTGTATACCGCGACACATAATGATAAAAAAATTACTGATGTAAAGCTCAAAGTTCCCAGATTTGAAGTATATAAATCTTTTTCCTCTCCACCTGAAATTGACTTTTTGCCAAAAATAATTGGATTCCTGGCCCATAGTGCATTGTAGAGACAAAAATACTTCACGTATCAATATCAAACTTCATATTTATTTTAATTGGAGAGTTTTTATACGATTCAACACACTGTGGTACACGGTATTATGTCTTTGTGCATATGTTTGTAACAGGCAAAAGGAATCTAGATAGACCTATGGTTCCTTTTGAGAATATGCATAGAATCACTTTCTGAGTCGATTTACGCATGTCCGTCCGTCCATCCGTCTGTCCGTCGATGTATTTTTGTGAACAAAGTACAGGTCGCATTTATTATCCGATTTGGATGAAATTTGGCATAGGTCACTTATTTAGCACAAGGACGAACCATATTGAAATTGGGGAAAATCGGTTCAGATTTAGATATAGCTCCCATATATATTTTCGTTCGATTTAAGGTAAATCGTGCACCAAAGTCCCTTTATATCTTTCGATTTGCACAAAATTTGGCACAGCGTAATGAATGAAGTATAGAATGGTGTGTGTTAAGTTTCCTGAAAAACGGTTCAGATTTAGATATAGCTCCCATATACATTATCTTCCGATTTAATGTAAATGGTGCACTAAAGTCCCTATATATCTTTCGATTTGCAAGAAATTTGGCATAGCGTAATGAATTAGGTCTAGAATGATGTGTGTTAAGTTTCCTGAAAATCGGTTCAGATTTAGATATAGCTTCTATATATATCTTCGTCCGATTTAAGGTAAATGGTTTACCAATGTCCCTATATATCTTTCGGTTTGCACGAAATTTGGCACAGCGTAATTAATTAGGCCTAGAATTATTTGTGTTAAGTTTCCTGAAATCGGTCCAGATTTAGATATAGCTTCTATATCTGACCAAATGAAAAATTTAGTATCGGTTGCAGAATGACATGTTTATGGATCCAATTTCATTATACTGGTCCTTTAAAAATGCGACGTCTGTAAGGATTCATCTAACATTCATATACCTAAAGTGGTGAAGGGCATCATATAGTCGGCCCCGTCCGACTTTACTATTTTCCTTACTGGTTTTATTTAATTTTATTTCGATTTCCCCCTGTGTGTTTTTTGAGGTTTTGAATAACGAATTTAGTATACACTCCACCATTAATGGAGAGTCGAAAATTGTTTATTTTGTTTTATAATACTCTTCTGATCACACACAAGTATTTATTTCTTTGACATATCTAACTAGTTTCGCTTTCTAATATTTTATTAAATAGTCGAAAATAAGTATTTCGACAATTTACAAAGGGTTTACAATCATTATACAGGCGATCAATTCGCATTAACATTCACGTATAAATTTTATTATTCTCAGATCTACATAGCGGTATGTTATAGTTATTAAATTTTAGAAATAATTTTTGATAGGTGCAACATCAGCACACGACGAGGGGTTTGGATGTCATGTAATTTCTTACTTTAGACTGCAGCATTCATTGCAATCAGCTTCATTATTATTATTATTGCTATGCTTATCCACATCGTTATTAGCGCTCCTTGCCAGAAGTACCAACAATACCAATATATCCGAGGTCTTATTTCTATCCACCAACCATTTTGTTTCATCCTACCGCTCTTGCCACATTAGTTTCATGTTCTTCATTCATGTTGATTTAACAGTTTCGTCCTTGTTTTCAATGCAGCAGCTGCTGCTGCCGCTGCCTTGACTGTTGCTACGGGTTCCATTTTCCAATGACCCATGGATGAGTGAGTGGTGGCGGTTGTGGTGTTGGTATGCACGTCAGTTGGCTCCTTGGCTTGCTCGTTTCGTTTCAGCTCCTGCGTCTGGATTTTCAATGGCATAATCAAATTGACAACAAAGCAGCTACAACGTGGCAACACGTACAAGTTCTTGGTCTGGCAACCGCAGCATTGTATGTATAGCGGGACTTCTTGAAGTGCCCTGAGTAAGTAGTACTTCAAGAATGCTCAGGCTGTACTTTACGTTTACACGTTATCAGTATGTCTGAAGGATGTGCCAAAAGAACATAACTGACACGGAAACATGAACAAATCAAATTCAGTCTTCTTCTCCATCTTCATTGTTTTTTCCTTATGTTTGTTTTTTGTTTAATTTGTTGTTGGCTTTCGTTTATTTTAAATGAAACTTCAATAAAAAAATAACGAATTAACTTTTTGTAAGATGTTTACACAAATACTAATGTTGGGCAAAAATAATAGTGAACAGACCGTTACGCAAAAATATGTATGAGATAGAATTAAAACGTGATTAAATATTAATTCATTGAGTTTATTCTTGTGAGAATATTGAACAGGAAATTTCAATATAGGTAAAATTAAAATGGGATTCTAAGAAGACTTATTGCATGTGAACAGGGGAGATTCAGATATTATTTCCATATATAATTTCGGTCGATGTTGTGTAAATGGTAGTACAATTTTCCGAAGAATTGATTGAGGAGTGTTCTGACATATAGATATAAATATTATTCTTTGATTTCAAGTAAATGGTGAACCAAAAGACATTAACCCTTTGTGGCCCAATGTTGCCCACAGGCAACAAAATGTTTTAGAGATTATATTTTATATGCAGCTAGTAGATATGTATTATTTGGATTTCATATGTCATGACCTGATTATGGACGACACATATCAAAAGAAAAATCAAAAAATTCAAATTTTTGGTAAAGTTATGAGCTTTTCAATATAGAGAAGAGGGTAAATTTGTGTACAGTACTAATTTGTGTATACAGTCCAAATTATTTAAATCGCTTCGTATTCAAATTGTACAAATTCTACCCTCAGAATTATTTTTGATTCTTGTAAAATTGAATATAGAGAATAATTTAAAATGATTTTTCTGACAATTTTGCATTTGGTTTTCTTGATATTGGACTTTATTTTTTCCGAAAGAATGTACTGTATCTCCCGAATGCAAGGATATATCGATTTCAAATTTTGTGCATATCCTATTTAGGATAGTTGCATTAAATCTGTGAACAGAAATTTGTTCTAAGTTTGCGGAAAAAAATTCGGGGCTCAAAGGGTTAAACCGAATTAAGTGTATTTCGCTTTATACATGTTAGCTGTATTCAGGGGAACATAACACACATCATTATACCCTCCACCATAAGCTGGAATATTTCGTTTGCAACACCTCGATATATTCATCCGAGACCTAATAATATATATATATTTTTTTGGTCCGAAAAAATATGTCGAAGCTATATCCGTCTGCTTGTCGGGCCGTCTGCATGTTGAAATCACGATAGAGATCGCAATATTTAAAGCATTCGGAGTTTTAAAGCATTTGTACTAGTTTTTCAACCTAATCATCTGTAGTCTTATATTTAGAGTTCTTACTGGGTAGAAAATCTTCTTACAGCAAGTGTTAACAACGTTAAGGGGACCCCCCTCATTCTCGGGGTCAATTTTTTTTTTTTTGATTTAATTCGAATCTACACTAATTCAAGAATGTCCCTACAAAATTTCAAAAGAAAATCTCAAGAACTCTTGAAGATATAGCCGATTTATTGTGTCAGCATCAAGTGACGGGTAAATGGCTTCTCAAACTTTAAACGCGTTTTTCTCTTTTGTAAATGGAGGGCACGATAACTCAAAAACTAATGACCCAATCGATTCCAAATTTTTACACGTTTCTCTGTGATTGTATAGCTATCGTATGGATATGGGGGCTCCTAGGCGAAATTTCATGTTATGATTAAACTCTCGTGTGAGTAAAATATTATTTAAAATTCTCAAAATGTAATATATGTGGCTATAATAAAACGGAGATCAATATTGATTTGAATGTCAATTAGTATATAAAATACCCAATTACTGCCAAATTCGTATGGGAAACGTGTCCAATATTCTCAAAATACCGACTTGGGTGAATATTAAAATTTTTTAGTGCCGACATACAGTTGTGAGAACCTTAAATACCAAATCACGGTCAATTTGATTGAAAAACTTGTTAAAAATCCACATATTGGAGTGGAGGTTGTAAAAAAACTATCAACTTTGTCCCATAATTTGCTAATTGGAAGCACGTTTCGCACCAATTTGCCCAATGTCAGTATAGCCCAGTTTCAGTGCTTATTTCTTTGCAAATATCAACCTCGACGACAATTATTTAATATTTTGTTAACAATAATTTGACCATACATACCACAGTGCAACACTACTACATTCACCCGTGTTCGATAACTTCATCGTAGTTGGTTACGAAAGTAAAAAGTTATTTGGTGGCATGCCGGTGTCTGTCCCGACGGGAATGCTTCTTTTGAAAAAGTTTTTTTTTGTTTTTATTTTCACGCAACCATCATTGTAGGTGATTTTTCGCCATTTGTATTCTTGTTCCAACTGGAAAGTTCAGGTGGTAATTACATTGTTATTCCAAGTGTGACTGAAAACTAACTGTTCGAGTGTGTTGAGGTGTTAATTTTTGTGTAAATTTCAAAACTTTATGGTTGACTAGTAAAGAATATCTTATGGTTTAAATTTGTATAATTGTGGCCTATATTAAATGATACAATGAAATGGAAAAAAATTATATATTTGAGAGATGTTCTCGAACACATATCAGGGAAAATGTCAAAGACAAAAGAAAAATATCAAACTTGTGTCGTATTTTCAGAAATAAATTTAAAACCCAGTGAGCGGAGCAGTATAGTCGGACGGGGCCGACCCTATGATACCATACACAACTACCACGAAAAGTAAACTTTCTGCGGTTCTATATTCTGAGCCTGAGCAATATTTCGGGATATTTGCACACTTTTTACCGATTTAGATCTTGAATATTTACCGATCATCATCTAAACAGCCGCTCTAAGTATTTGGTCAGATCCCCTTCACCTTGTAAAATATGTGATGTTCTACAGTGACTAGAACATCTGACAAAAAGTACAGTTTTCGGTTCATTGCACCCCCTGAATGAAATCTCAACTTTACCGCAAACTATAGGCGTCGTCCTTGACCATAATCGGAACTTCATGTACAATTTCAAAGCGATCAGCGTGACATTTCCGTTCTCTAATGGGGTAATGTTAATAGTATGCACATTGTCACCTTGACCTAATTACGTATAACTCCCACATCAGAGTACATACAACCATATAATTGGTATCAATTTAAAGGTCAACAACTCCTCTTGGATATACGATCTACTTTTCGGGTCTATGTCCTTTAGGAGCAAGTATATACGCCCCAGAATAAAAATTTCGTATTTTTTCACACAGAAGTCTGGGTCTATTTGACCCGCTAAATATTGACCGATCTTTATCACAACAGGAATGCTTATTCTTTTGCCCGACCTCCCTCTCCATGTAAAATTTCACGATGTTCGGACCATAACTGCGGCCTCTGGAGGGCCCAGAAAAACCAACAAAAATTAAGTATTTTGTCCATTTCATCCCCTAAATATTAACCGATCTTTACCAAAAATAGGGGTCTTCAATGACCAGGAGACATCCTACATGCAAAATTTCGTGAAGATTGGTCCTTAACTGTGGCCTGTATCGTATTTACAAATTATAATGGAGGGACGGACGGACGGAAACACATGTCTAGATCGACTCAGCTAGTCGAGATATGATCGGTATACTTAAAGGTGGGTCTAGAACCAATATTTCGCGGCGTTACAAACTTTTGGGACTGCACAAAGCTTTAAGCTTTAAAGCTGACAACATAGTTGTGTAGGGTATAATAAGAATTAAAATCTTTAAAATTCTGATTGATTCATGGTCATATGTATGTGCAAAAATCGACAATTTTTCAATGAAAATGAATTTGCTGCTTGAAACTTTTCCAGCAGACAAATAGAGTAAATTGTATACGGGAGAGCAATAAATTAAAAATAATTTATACTTTAATGAATACTCAATTTTCCCACTGGGTCATTTTTAAAAAAATGACACATTTAATTGACACTAGTATTACATTGGAATCAAATCAGCAGAGTTTTGCGTTTACCATCTATAAATCCACCGTTTTATTTTCATTGAAACTCGCAACTAAATGAAAATAAAACATATATGTACATATATTTTATTCATATAATATATACATATTAAAAATGCAAATTTATTGTTATTGGTTTTATTCGAATCTGTGATATTTCAGTTGTATCAGGTACAACATGTGCACATTGTTTGATAAACCAATTTAAACTTAAAAACAGTTTTTATTTATTTTTTGAAAAAAAAGAAAACCAAAACTAAATCTAATAACACCTATTCATGTGTATTTTGTAATGTCATACTCGATTCTATTTATCTTTGCTGCTAATACCATTCATATGCACTCAGATAAATAATTCATTTCAATGTTGAAATGAAAAGCAATTGGGCATTAAAAGCGAAATAAATCATGAATGACTTCTGTGATATACTAATCATAGTAAATAATATGAAATATGAATTCAAATATGATTTTTTTCAGTAATATTTTGAAATATATATTGGCATATGAAACATGGAATTCTAGTATTCATAATTTTGAAAAGTTCGAAACGTTTTCCCAATTCAAAAAAGGTACTCTGCAGTTCTGGTAAATATATACAAAATAGAATGGATATATCGGGATGACAATATATAGGGTTAACAATTTCGTGGTTTCAAAATTAAACGCAAATAAAACAAATATATATAAATATATATTTTTTATGATTGTTATTTTTTTTTCGTATATTCTCTTTGTCCTATTATTCAGTAGGAGGTAAAAAACGGCTAACATTTGACCATAACGCTCCGAATTAATGCTAACAGCCGTTTCATCGTCGTTGTCAAAGTGGTAAGGTCCAATCAAATTGTGAGACAAAATAGCGCACCAAACTATCCTATTTTCTGGAGTTAATGGACTCTCTTCCATTCCACGTATGCACGACGTTGTGAATGGTCATCTGATTTTAATTGTTACGTCAGCAGAACTTTATATGGATGTAGGTATAGATCTAAGTGCAAACTACGCCAAAATGTAATAATTCTTGAGAACAATGATGCCTTAGGCAATAATTTCACATACAGTGGTGATATATACAGCGGAACAAGCGAAACGCTGATTTACTTAATTTACAATATTTGTAGCCGCTCCAGTGCCTTCAATTTTTGCACAAGTTTACTAATTGCTTGCAGTTGGACGGATATGCAAAAAATAATCTTCATAATTTTTGTACCCTCCCCCTATATTAAATTTGTCATTCCGTATTGTCATTACACCTCGAAATAGTCGACGAAAAATCCCATAATTTACATATTGTCTTGTTCAAAATTAAAACCAGTAAGGAAAGTAGTAAAGTCGGACTGGGCCGACTATATGATACCCTTCACCACTTTGGGTATATTGTACATATGTATCCTAGCAACTGCATGTCTATGTTCCCTCTTTCTAAAACCTATCCTAACGTTCGAGCAGATTTAGCGCCACCTGCGTAACATGGGGAAAATTTATGGAAAACGATTTATAGCAAAATTGATACACGCTATTCGGTACGCCGCGTTGTTAAAATTATATTCTATATGTGGGAGCTACATCTAAATCTGAACTGATTTTCACGAAAATTAACACACATCTTTCTAGACTTAATTCAGTAGGCTATGCCAAATTTTGTGCAAATCGACAGATATATATAGGGACCTTGATGCACCATTTACATAAAATCGGAGGAAATTATATATGGAAGATATGTCGAAATCTAAACCGATTTTCTCCAAATTTAACACACATCGTTCTAGACTTAATTCAGCAAGCTATGCGAAATTTCGTGCAAATCGAAGGATGCAAAGGGACTTTGGTGCACTATTTACCGAAAATCGGACGAAAATATATATGGGAGCTATATCTAAATCTGAACCGATTTTCACGAAAATTAACACACATCTCTCTACACTTAAATCAGTACGCTGTGCCAAATTTCGTGTAAATCGAAGGATATAGGGACGTTGGTGCATCATTTACATAAAATCGGACGAGCATATATATGGGAGCTATATCGAAATCTCATTCTAAACTTAATTTAGTACGCTAAGCCAAATTTTGTGCAACTCGAAGCATATAAAGGGACTTTGGTGCACTATTTACCTAAAATCGGACGAAAATATGTATGGGAGCTATATCCAAATCTCAACCGATTTTCAGGAAACTTGACACACATCATTATAGACCTAATTCATTACGCTGTGCTAAATTTCGTGCAAATCGAAAGATGTATAGGGACTTTGGTACACCATTTACCTTAAATCGGACGAAAATATATATATGAGCTATATCCAAATCTGAACCGATTTTCACGAAACTTTGCACACATCATTCTAGACCTAATTCATTACGCTGTTACAAATTTCGTGCAAATCGAAATATATATAGGGACCGTTTATATTAAATCGGACGAAAATATATATGGGAGCTATATCTAAATCTGAACCGATTTTTCCCAATTTCAATAGGGCTCGTCCTTGGGCCAAATAAGTGACCTATGCCAAATTTCATCCAATTCGGATTATAAATGCGACCTGTACTTTGTTTACAATTTAACATCGGCAGACAGACGGACGGACGGACATGCATAAATCGACTGAGAAAGTGATTCTATGCATATTCTCAAAAAGAACCATGTGTCTATCTCGTTTCCTTTTGCCTGTTACAAACATATGCACAAAGACATAATACCCTGTACCACAGTGTGGTGAAGGGTATAAAAAAAAAACAAAAAAATTATGCCGATCAGTAAAATTCAGTCTGCCCTTCTGTTGAAATGCCGATAGAATTCGCAATAATTAAGACGGAGCTCTGAAAGCTTACACAGACATTGCTAATACTTTTAAGATGGTGGGTAATGCAAATGGGCTGTAATTGGTTACGTTGGGATTTCATTGAATATCACATATCCGTACGAAAAATTCATAATTTTGACCCAAGTTTCTGGGTAGCACCCATATAACGGTACCACCTACTAATCGGTATTTTGGGAATTTGGGACACGTTTTTCCAATGAATTTGCTTTAATTTGGTATATTGGGTTCTCATAACGATCACCACATCTCCGCACTAATATTAATAATATTAATAGTGACCCAGATCAATATTTTGAGAATTTTGGATACGTTTATAATGGAATTGAGCTGTATTTGTGTATTCTGTATTCTCATTGGCTGCCAAATCATACTACCAAAAATATCAATGGTGATCTCCGTTTTATTATAGCTGTAATTTGGCATTTTGGTTTCACAGTGCATAAAAATTATGAATATTAAATCAAGTTCCGGAGTATCACCAATATTCCATATTTTGGTGATGTTGGGCACGTTTTTCAACTGAATTGCCTGAAAATTTGGTATTTTTGGTTATCAATGTATATCGAACCTACCTACTGCAAATTATTAATATTAGTCCCATATAACGGTAATCCAAAATATTGGGCGTTTTTGGCGAAACCACGAAAGGGATAACCATGTATAGGCAGAAATGACGATTATTTAGTTAAAATGTTTCCATAAATCCTAAAATTTCGGTAGCTGCTCATATTCCTATTTTAAGGGCTTTGCGAATTTTTTAAAATGTGTGACTATATCCCCCAGAAAAGTTTAAAAATAGGCATTTCAAAAGCTATTGGTTTTCATTTGTCTCGGAGCTCAGACATATAAACTGATCCGACAGTTGTCCGAAAATATTTGTTTTTTGTTTTGGGATACAGAGTCGTCGATTTCTTCTCTGAAAATAGCAGACCCATTTTTTATTTAAAGCATAACAATTTTCAAAAACAAAGAAAATTTAAATGTGACAAAAATATGATAAATCACATTTTGTGGCAACTTGTTTCTATGCCTAAATTAAGGTATTTTACGTATGGCAGTATATTATAGCATGTAAATATATTCCGATATTTCCCGGTGTTTAATCATCACACCACCACACACTTCTAATATCTAAAATGCAATGTTCAAAACGACCTTTTAAGCTTTGATTTAGTGTGGTGTCCGCCATGTACATAGCACCATTCAGCGATATTAAATTCATGCATTCTGATACCATTTTTTGTATTTTTCTTTTCGTAATGAATGTGTCATAGACCGGGTTATTACATTTAACAACTGCGATGCAGATAATTGCATTTTTGCTGAAAATTTACTGCCAAAACAAGTTCATTAAAAGTGTAATTTGTTAGTGTGCGTGAGTGCATGCGTTTATGGCCAAAAGGAATGAACGCTGATGTATGCACACAGCTAAACTCGCTCACAATCATACACACGCACTCATGTGGTATCGGAAAATTCATATTGACCATTCTAGTGACTACAACTAGCCACATAGTCTGCCAATAATGGAATGGATCAGTTATTTTTAAATACGTATTAAATATCTGATGGCACTGTAATATATTCAAATCCACACTTTACTACTCAGCTAAATTAAAAGCTAATTAATTTCATTTAAATATCTCCATTTACTGTTATCCTTAAATAAGCCAATAAATTAAATTTGGATAAAAATTAAATAAATGACATTTTTAATGGCACTGGGTTGCCATGAGGGTGAGCAAATTGTCACAGCTCAAAGTGTGAATATTAAAAAAAAAAAATATTTTAAGCATATGCAGCATTAAACATATGTATGTATTTTTATTAATTTCACCACAAGGTGGATCAGAAAAAAATTCTATGTCGTTTTAGCTATGTCCGAAAGAACTTCGAAAATTTCTATATAGGTACACTAAACACCTTTGTACAAATTTTCGAAGCGTAATTTTTGTAATTCAGCAAATTTTCTGATGTAATTTGGTATATTGGATTGTCATTGGGTAGAAAATTTTCTTACTAAAAATTATCGCTATTGGTCCAATTATTAGCTAGGGTATATTAAATTTGTAAATCCGTTAGTAACACATCGAGAAAAAAAGATAATATAGATTCATGTTTCTAGTCAGCCACCATATACGGTACCCTTCAATACTGGGTATTTTGGAGTTGGTGGGCACGTTTCCCAATTGAATTGACTATAATTTAGAAGTTTGGACTCTTAGTGTATATTGAACTTCTATACTAAAAACAAATAAAAAGTTTCATTCAGTGTTGCCGACTTATATATACCCTCAGCGTATGGTTTGCGGATGTCTTTGGAGTTACACACAATTTTTATTATTAGTTAGTGTTTTTATCAAAGAGGTTTTGGATTTATTGTTGAGCAAATATACCCTTTTTAGTGAAGGTACCAGAGGAGAGGGCAGACGGTTGGTGGTGCAAAGTTCGATTCAAATCGGCATGACATTATAAAACCAGTGAGCGGAGCAGTATAGTCGGAGGGGGCCGACTATAGGATGCCCTACACAACTACCACGGCACTGTAACTTTCAGCGGATGTTTATTCCGAACCTGGGCAATATTTCGTGATATTTGCACCCCTTGCCCGATTAGAGGTCATGAGAACATCTTCCTTACACTGACAAATTCTCCGAATACTAATGTTCAATACAGTCCTTCTAATTACTTGCCCAGAGTCCCTTCACCGTGGTTTGTGTTACGATCATCTTGGGCTTTTAATTGTGGCTTATAGATCAACTCGAAAAAACACAAAAAATTAAGTTTTCGGTCCTCTTCATCCCAAAATTATTATCTGATCATCACCAAAAATTATAGGCGTTATCCTTGACCATAACTGGAACTTCATAGAAAATTTAAGAGCGATCAGCGCTATATATCCGCCCTGTAGTGTGGTAATGGGTTACTAAATAACATTTGAATACGTAGACACCTGTAAATATTTAAGCGCATCTCCCACATCCGAGTACATACGACAATATAATTGGTATCAATATAATAGTCAACCTCTCCTCTTGGATATACTATCAACTTCTCGGGTCTATGTCCTTCAGGAGTAAACATATACTCCACAGAATACACATTTTGTCATTTTTCATACAAAAGTCGGGGTCCATTTAAGCCGCTATATATTGACCGATCTTTATGAAATCAGGCATGCTCATTCTTTGGCCCGATTCCCTTCTCCATGTAAAATTTCGCGATGTTCGGACCATAATTGTGGCCTATGGAACGACTAGAAAAAGCGACAAAAATTTAGTATTTGGCCCATTTCATCCCCTAAATATTAACCGATCTATACCAAAAACAATAGGGGCCTTCATTGGGCAGAACCCATTCTACATGCAAAATTTCGTTTTTACAAATTATAATGGACAGACGGACGGACACACATGTCTAGATCGACTCAGCCAGTCGAGATATGATATGATCGGTATACTTAAAGGTGGGTCTAGGGCCAATATTTCGCGGCGTTACAAACTTTTGGGGCTGCACAAAGCTATAATACCCTGACAACATAGTTGTGCAGGGTATAATTAATTTTTAGTAAAATTTTGACCCTTTCTGAGGAAGGTACCAGAAGGAGCGGACCAATATTCCCCATCTTCGAACGTGAACTATGTTTGGTAGAAATATTACAATCGGCGAAGTTTGGATGAAATCGATTACTTCCTTTGAGAGTTATCGTGCGCACCATTCGACCAGACAGACGAACGGACTTTTGTAAATCGACTCCAAATTGTCTGAAACTGATTTGCTGCAAAGAAACACTGGGTCTAAACCCAATATATCGATGAGGCACATTTTTGCCGTATCAAGGTGTATTATATAACCTCATTAACCATAAGGCTGAGGGTATAATTATTAAGATCGACACAAATTTCCGGGTAACTTCTATATAATGGTACCCCCCATATAAGCGGTATTATGGATATGTTTGGCACGTTTTTCAAACGAATTGGCTATTAGTATATATTTATACCCTTCACACACTGTGGTACAGGGTACTATGTCTTTGTGCATATGTTTGTAACAGGCAAAAGGAAACGAGATAGACACATGGGTTTTTTTTGAGAATATGCATAGAATAACTTTCTGAGTCGATTTACGCATGTCCGTCTGTCCATCCGTCCATGTATTTTTGTGAACAAAGTACAGGTCGCATTTATGATCCGATTTGGATGAATATTTGGCCCAGGGACAAACCCCATTGAAGTTGGGAAAAATCGGTTCAGATTTAGATATAGCTCCCATATATATTTTAGTCCGATTTAATGTAAATGGTGCACCAAAGTCCCTACATATCTTTCGATTTGCACGAAATTTGGCACAGCGTAATGAATTAGGTCCAGAATGATATGTGTTAAGTTTCCTGAAAATCGGTCCGGATTTAGATATAGCTCCCATATATATTTTCGTCCGATTTTATGTAAGTGGTCCACCAAAGTTCCTATATATATATATATATATATATGTATATTTCGATTTGCACGGAATTTGGCACAGCGTAATGAATTAGGTCTAGAAAGATTTGTGTTAAGTTTCGTGAAAATCGGTTCTGATTTAGATATAGCTGCCATATATATTTTCGTCCGATTTAATGTAAATGGTGCACCAAAGTCCCTATATATATATATCGATTTGCACGAAATTTGGCACAGCGTAATGAATTAGAAATATAATGATGTGTATTAAGTTTCCTGAAAATCGGTCCGGATTTAGATATAGCTCCCATATATATTTTCGTCCGATTTTATGTAAGTGGTCCACCAAAGTTGCTATATATATATATATATATATGTTTAAGTTCGATACATTGCTTACGGCAATGTATATGTTCGATACATTGTTTCCCCTTCTACAGCATTACAATTAACCACTTTAATTGGCCGCTCTTCGGAGCCCAATGGGGAAATCTTCTCTGCATATCTTCCAGGAGCCTCATTCGCCTAGTTCGGATTGTAGGGGAGAGTTTCGCTCTCTTCTACTATATCTCCTGGAAGCCACATTCGCTTAGTTCGGATGCAGAGAGGCGCTTTCCAATGCTGTGGTCGTAGTTGTTGATCACGGCCTTGCTGTTGCTTTCATGCCCATCGCAACATCACTTGCAAACTCGTTCTCGTTGGTTAAACTTGCTTTCTCGCACGCACACCTAAAGGTAAAGTTTGTTGCTTTTCGAAACAAATCCACTTGCCAAATAAAGTTGAAAATATATTCTAATATAAAATTGTTTTATTTTGTTTTTCTTTTTCTTTTTGGGTTTTTTCTCCCCTTAACCGGTATCACGCCAACATTTTGGTCCTTCGAGCCGGATCAACCACCAACAAATTACGAAGTTGTTGCTAATTTGAGCTCTTCCCTATTTTTTTAAAGGAGAAAAACAACATCCCTCACAAAAAACGGCATCATCATCAACATCAACAACGCCAAAATTTGCATCATCATCATCCAAACAAACTAAAAGGTACGTAGTTCAGTGTCCTATTATTGAGCATACCGCGAGTGTTGTCGTTCTTTATTTCGTTTTCCAAAAACAAAATATACATTTTTATTTTTCTAAATTGTTCGCTACACCGCGTACTGGTCGTCCTACAGTTGCTTTACCGTGTGTGTTTCTAATAAAAATCTAATACAGTCCACTCATTGTCGCATATCACTGCTTTAATTTGTTAGCCAGTGATCTATTGTGTAGTGCTTATTTGTTATTTCTCACTAAAGGCTACATATACACCCCCGCATTCTCGTTAACTCCGCTAGCCACTAGTGAGAAAAAGCACTAACAACAATACGAATACTCATCGTGCCCTTTTTCTAATTTCTTTGTTATTCTTAAACCTACCAACCATTTCTATATCGAATCATCTCTCGTTGTTTGGTCGAGTAAACACAACAACAATAATCGAATATTCCACGCGCCTTTTTCTAGCGTCTGTTTATTAACATTCGATCTACCAACAAATAAATTCTCTTCTCCACTATTACTGTTTCAATCTTTCGATTCCCAACACTCACTGTTGGTTCATTCTCGTTGTGTTGTTGATAGGGTGATATCAACAACAAATATCACTCTCGCATTCCAGCCGCCTTGTTTAGTGTGAGCCGACTAACAAACAAACGTACCAACAAGTTCTTACTCTCCCCACACATCTCTGTTGGTTCGTTGTCGTTGGTCTGTTTGTAGTGCGTTAGCCGCTCACTCAACACTGCTTGTGTTTTATTCCCTTTTGTGCGGTATTCGTTGTTCACCACTGCACAGTGGGTCCGTATGAAAAATAGTGGATTTTTATAAATAATTTTTTAAAAAAACAGTTAATAAAAAATTGTTGTTATATTTGTTGGTCTATTGTAGATTTTTGGACTTTTACCAAAAAATACCCTACTTTCGGCATTTCACAAGCGCATTCAAAGCATTAATTTGTTGTTAATTAAAAACTCTTTTTGGGCAATTTTTATTGAAATTTTTTGCGAAAAAATAGATATTTACTTTTACAACAAAAATTATTTGTCTGGAAAATTATAGCTTCATTTGAAATTTCGTGCACCCTACTGTCGGTAATTGCGATTTTCAAATTATTTTCGTCAATTTTTGTTCCTTTTTTGGAAATTTCACAAAATTTGTTGTTTTCATTTGTTTCTATCGACTATCTTGGTATTATTTGCTCGATCCCTATTGCCAATTCGACTGTGTGTACCCTACATTCGCTTCTAGTCGACCTTTAATAGTAAAAATATAGATTTTTTGGACTTTTTTGCTTCGATATCTTTGTTTTTCAATAGAATCATGTCGGTCACTCCATTGACACAATTTATTCGCGCTTCAGATAATGTGGTCAAATTTATTGCCTCATACCATATTCTTAAGCCAGAAAGTCATACGATTTTCAGCCTTGAAATTCAAAGCTCGGAACTTCAAGAGTTATGGTCTAAAGCCAAAGACACTTACGACAAGTGTATTGACTATTTGTTGACACTAGAGGGTACAACATCTGAGCAAATCTCTTCTGTCGATTCGAAGTACCAATCATCAAACCTAAGTTTCATTGATTGTTTGTCGGAGATCAATGAAAAGATTCACAATCTTAAGTCGGTGAAATCTCCTACTGCAACTCCTGTCGTCGTTAATGCTAGCACACCGCAAACTACTTTGGCCTCAAATTCTCAACAAATCGGTAGTGCTTCTAATCGGCCTCTTGTTGATCAGCCATGTTCCGCAAATGACATGAATACTTCTCGTGATAGTTCGAATATCCCAAATTTTACAAATATGGTTCAAACCAATTTTCCTAATCCTGCCGAAGTTTCGATTTCTAATTGGAGTTTGCCACCTAGCATTTCAAATACCATGCATAATCTCAACTTACCACCGTGTGAGATTGATGAATTTCATGGAAATTTATTGTCGTGGCCCACATTCCGGGACTTGTTTTCAGCAATATTTATTAATAACTCTCGCCTAAGTGACATTGAGAGGCTTTGTCA